>NW_028145570.1:0-152500 GCF_977016875.1 Pavona decussata
CTCGAATGCGACATGTAAAAAGGAGAATTATCCGACGAAGATGAAAGTCACAGATCGATTTGTACTCTCGCAGAAACTTGAGCATCTCTTCTTCCTTGTCATCGGACCAAACCCACTTTGTCTTTTTCATCTCTTTGCCCTTTTTCTGGATCAAATATGAACCACTTGATAGTTTTCGCTTCTTCCCGCCAGATTGCGAGTCATTATTTTTGTCCAGTCCGGATATTTGATTTGAATCATCATCATGCTTGGGTGTGGAAGAACGAAATACAAGAGGACTTGCCGCCCTTGCATTCGAAACATTTTCGGTTTCTGGCAAAGTATATCTCCATTTAGCCCCGCGGCCAGCCCCACGGTGTAAGCGGTCCGCCATGATGGCCACTTGTTATCAACGTTCAAAGGGTCTGGAAACAAGTAAATTAGTTGCCCCGCGTAGGCGAGTTATCCCTAGGAGAGCGTTTGTAAGGCAGCTAGGGTTACCCTGGCGCTAGGGTAACCCTAGCGTTCAGCTAGGGTTACTCTAGTGCTAGGATGACTCTAGCTGCCTTGTAAACACGTCGATGAAAAAGAAGAAGAAATATGGGAGCGCTAGGGTAACCCTCCTACTAGGGTAACCCTAGCACTAGGGTTACCCTACCTGCTTGTAAACAGGGCCTAAGTTTTGAGCTACCGGTAGATTTATATCGCGTGATAGTTCATTCGGGCTTCGCCCTCGTCAAATATCACTCGATAGAAATCTCGAGCTCACAATCTAATTGTTAAATAAAATTCATTTTATTATGTCTACAAGTAGGACGAAGTCTTTGATCTCTGGAAAGTTGGGTAAATCTACCGAGTTTAATCATTAATTTATAGTTTCCAAGTCTAAGTTTCATTCATGCTCTCCACTAAATTACCTTTCTTTTAAGATCCAGGTAGTTGGATAGAGACAGAAACTGAAAAGTGTATTCCCTATTAAAATCCGTCTTAATGGAAGAGCCGTCAACAGTATGCCTTCAGTAAGATACATATCTTTGTTTCATTTAATTAAATAATACTTGATTTTGTTGCCATCTAAATGGTGTGGATAAAAATATGTCAAATTATAGAATTCAGATATTTTCGAAAGATTAGAATAGAAACTGTGTATACCCCAGAAAAAGAGCGTCATAGACATTAACACATTGTCTTGTTATGAAGATATTGCACATATATGATTAAGTATTTTCTGGCTGATTTCAATAATCAGTGGGAATTTTTCAAGCTCAGCAAATTTCTAAGTAGCGTTTACAAAATTGTAAGTGAGTTTTTTCGATAGGTGAACAATCCCAAACCTAAGTCACAATCATGTCAAAAATGGAGAGATCCTTGAAAAAAAAAAGACACGCAAGAGGTGGCTTCAATCTTTTAAAACTGAAGTGCTTCTTTAAATATGAAAAGGTAGTAACGGAAATAAAGGGGACCTCTGACATTAACTTGTCAAACATGTCACACGCTTTTCTGAAAAGCAATTCTCTGTAAGTCCGTAACATATCGAGATTTCCACCAATTCGTTCTGAAACATCGGCAGGTAACTAAAGGGCTAATTTGGAAAATTCAGTTGTTTGTACCTTATTTTGCAAAAAGCAGCTTTTTTGTTCGCTTTCTGATAAAACGTGGAAACCTCTGTCAAAAACCACTATTTCAAACTGCTAATATTTTCCGGGATGATAAAGACCTTTCCAAAAATAAAGTTGTTTTACCAACAAAATGAAGAATTCATCAGTCACGAAAAAGGTGCAAAACACAACGCAGACCCTTACAATTAAATCAGAGGTAGAAACAAATACTTCCTCTGAATTCGTCATTTCAATAACTATTGTTGATTTCAATATCGCTCTTTTATAGAGAACATATTTAGTTTATTTGCAACTCAAACCGTGTTTAATTAAAACCCACAATTTTAGACAATTATTTATTTATTTTAATTTATTCCGTTTTTTAACAAGGTACTAGTGAGCAGCCTGCAGCAGCCAAATCCTGGCGAGGGGCGATATAGTCCTTTCCTGGATTACGGTTGTATGGCGAATGAAACCGAAAACGTAAAGTTGAATGCTGAAAAATTGCAGTATCTGACCCAAGATGTCAAGATCCAAATAGTTGAGTATGTCACGTGAGTGATGTACATTGTTGAAAATGAAAACTCGAGCATAAAATGCGTGTGGTTCCCACTCAGATTTCGTTGAAAAGAAATCCTTTGCCGGTCGAATACGCAATGTTTGGTATCGAAAATGTAAAGTACAATGTTACAATTGTAAAGTTGAATGTGAAAATGTGCAATGTAGCCTAAGGGTGCGTTCGATTGACCCTATTCCGGAATAGGAATACATATAATGATGACACGAAAGTCCTCATAAGAGGTTTTTGGAGTTACTGGAGTAAAAAATTTGGTCTTAAATTATCATGTTTCAGCGAAGGTTTGCGGAAATGTCTAACCAAATTAACTTAAAAAGAGAAATCTAACAGCTATTCCGCTTATCCTTATTCCGGAATACGGCCAGTCGAATGTAACCTAAAATACGAGAAGCAGAATGACAAATATCAAAACCGAATTAAAGCGTAGATGGAATTCCATACTTTTTGACGACGTTTTTTTTTTGAAGTTTGTTTTTAATATCTTTTGGGCACTGAAGTGCCTCATATATACGACAAAGAACTGACAAAAAGACAAACAAAATTAAGGTCGATGCCATAAATACAAAAATAAGTTTTAGAAAATGAGAAAAACAAGTCGGCTATTTTCATCAGACGCAACGTTAAATTTTAACATATTCAAATCAATTGCAAGAGGCAGGAAACTACAGTCTCGGTCAAAAGACAGTGTAAAATTGATTTATTTGAAACGAAAAAATCTTGCGTTTTATGTAACATTATAATTGTTTTGTTTAAAGTCAGTGAATTTGGAATTTAATGCAAATTTTAATTTATCGTTTACCTTTAGTTGTTGCACATTGCAATTGTAAAATTAAAGATTTAGAAATGCATGTCAACAGACCTCATTTTGGGTAACATTAATAATAACAATAATAATAATAATAATAATAATAATAATAATAATAGAAGTGAACAGCACAGATGTTGTGATCGTTTGTCATTAATTAAGACAAAAAAAAAGACATTATAATGACATAAAAGCATTATTGAGAAGAGAAAAGCCTGCTTAAAATTTAAACGTATTATCAGACTGCAGATGCTTTCCAAATTTTGGGAGTGCGAAATCGGCACGATATCGCGCGATTATATTCCCCCTCCCACCCATAGTGGGAACTGACGCGAAGAATTCTCCCCCTCCAAGCCGTTACGTCTTAAAGATATTCGCAGTCCAATACACTTTCTATTTTGCTAACTTGCATGCAGCACAAAAAAGTCCAATTTTAAAATTATGAAATAAAGTTAACGTGCACTTTTATATTGTAAGACAAAACCTGTGACCAGATAGTCAAAAATATTCATATCGTACGAATTTACTTGATTAATAATTAATGGTAAAGTTCTCTGGCTCACAGTTAATCTCGTGATCAATTCTCTGAATTTCCAACAGGCAAACAAAAAATGGTATATCACTTCACTTTGTGTTTTACTTTATAGAACGCGTTAAACTGTGTTAAACACGTAGAAAACCTAATAATTAATTAGATAAGCAAAAAAGTTGTCTGATTATGTCTTTCACTGCTTCCCGCACCTCTCTGATCTTCCAGCAATAAAGGATTGGGTTTAATGACGAGTTTAGGAAAACTAAGGTCGCTGTAAATAGCCTGGCAACAAAAATGGATGACGATAGCCCTCTACCAAGGGACAAAACTAACGCTATAGCATACGGAAGAAAACAAACAACTAACGCTAATTGCACCCATAATGTTGTGGTCACTGTCTTTCTGTACCGCGCTATGTTCAAAGAAGTTGTTTGGCGAGATGGTCCTTGATTACGGCGCTCTTGTGCTTGAACTTGGTTATGACGGAGAGTAAGAAAAATTTTCGTGTAGGAGAAGACTGAGGCGACGACACATAGCGATATTTCCGTAGAGCCGCCATACCATAAGATCAGAGGGTTGCTCCATAACGACATTAATGGACCAAAAATGGATAAAACCCACGAAAGAGTTACTATCAGAAAGGTTCGCTTCAAAGTTACAAATTGTCTGTATCTGAGCCTTAACAACAGAGCGAGAAGTCTGTCCACGCTTATTTCCGTTAGTGTAAACAAAGACGCTGTTGCTAAAATTGAGGCTGTGATTTTTAAGATAGCAAATAAGTGGCGGCAAATATTCCAATTTATCATTATCGATATAAAATAAGCAACAAAAAGAGGATGTACAGTGATACCAGTACAAAGATCAGTTATCGCTAAATTTCGAAACAACAGTTTGGACGGCGGATGAAGCGAAGACACCTTGTGAAGGGCAGCCAAGATCAGAGAATTCCCCAGAAACGCGGAAAAGGATAGAAAGCTGTTTAGCACTGAGAGAAATATCAGCTGGTTGTGCATTCCTCCAGTTATGTCTGGTGAGCAACAGAAGTCTTCCATTGATTTGGGCTTTGGACACCCAGTAATGTTTGTTATCGCCATGATTACAAGTGCAATATTTCACGAGCTCAATTTTTGGTGAGGTTATTATAAATACGTATACACACATTAACTGCGCCACATTGAAGTATATTATATGAATTATACATGAGGCACCTGGTTAATGAGAAGAAGCAGAGAAGGTGTCTGAATCGTCGAGTTCTACTAAGGTGAATTTATCTATTTTACAATTCGATGGATGAGCTATGCTCTCAAAATCCGTGACTCGTTGAGAAGGCTATTTGACACACTCAGGCCACACACAATTGCCCATTTGGCCTCCATTGTTTAAGATGGATATGGGGATAGATTCTCATAAATGTCTGCGATTTGTTGCCCATACCTATATTTTACAGAATGTTACTGAAAATAAAAGCTACGAAGATAATTTTCTTAGTTTTACGTACAGTACGGAATGCTTAAAAACGGACTTCTTTAATCTACATGATATAAAGCAATATCTCCGTGGAACTCTATTGATAATCAGACTAGAGCCATACTTAGCATAAGCGTTGAATGTCATGTAAAATGGGGTAGTTGGTTTTAAGTAGGCTTTTAGGTAGGGATCCATTTTGTAAATAGGCTGTTTAGAAAATACGTCAAAACGATGATTTTCATGTAACATGGAGTATTTGGTTTTAAGTAGGTTTTTAAATAGAGATCCAAAACTTTCAATCTCATCTTAAATGGAGCCGGTAGTTGGTTTAAACTAGGTTTTAAGAGAGAGATCCACTTGTAAATAGCTATAGGCTGTTTAAAAAATACGTCAAAACTGTGAATTTCATCTTAAATAGAGTGGTTGGTTTTAAGTAAGTTCCAAGATAGAGAACCACTTCAAATAGCTGTTAGGCTGTTTAATCAATACGTCTAGATCTAGACGATGGTGTTATCTAAAAGAGAAGTAATTGGTTTAGAGTAGGTCTTTAGACAGAGAACCACTTGAAAATATGCTGTCTTAAAATATTAATACGTTAAAAAGTTGACTTTTTTCTAAAATAGAGTAGTTGGTTTTAAGTAAGCTTTTATACTGAGAGCTCCACTTGTAGATAGGCTGTTTTAAAAATTGGTTGAAACGTTGACTTTCATCTAAAATGGAGTAGCTGGTTTTAAGTACAGAGATTCACTTGTAAAAAGACTGACAGGTTTTAAAAATACGTTAAAACACTAAATTTCTTGTAAAATAGAGTGGTAAGTAGGTTTAAGTTTCTAGAAGTAGTGAAATATTATCCTAAATAACTGAACCTTTGCCGAGGACGTTGGAGGATAAAAATATTTTAAAAAGCTGTAGCTAGGAGGTCGTCATAGACCTAAAATCAGTTCGTACACAAACTGGCTAGATAATTCCCGTTATTTGATAGGGAATCAGCCTAAACAGGCAATTCTTTTTTTCGTGCTTTACAAAAATATTGCTCTGACTAGAGGTTCTACATATAGCATGTCGATAACAAATTTCACTGGAGATGAAAGGCAAATGTTATTCGAAGACATGTATTGTTCAACAGAATTGACTGGAGGAATACATAACCAACTCAAATTTCATTTAATACTAAACTGCTTTATGTCCATTACAGAATTTCTGGTCGTTAAACCCATTACTGTTGGAAGATCAGAGAAGTGAGACAAGCAGTAAGAGACACACTCAGAGAACTGTTTTCTTGATGGAGTTAATTTTCAAGCTATTGCATATTACATGTATTAACAAGTACTATACTTTACAAACTGGAATTTTTATGTGCTTTTATGTAGTTCAAACAATAATAATAATAATAAAAATAACAAAAAGGAATAGTAAAGTAACCCGGCTTTAGTCCAAAACCTTCTTTTGAACCTGCAGGTGGAAGGGGGAAATTATTTTCCTCGATTCGCGGTCTTCTTTTCATAGATTTTTTTAACAGAAAAATCAAGCATAGAATTGATATAAACTGAGTAAAAAGCTTCGGCTTTTAACTTCACTAATAGCCGCGTTTTATATTTTGAAAGAAGGCGATTTAAAACTGGAAGCGACAAGGAAAAAAGTTTCTTTCTTTACGGCTTCTCGTGTCGATTTCTATATTCTCTGAATATTTATTTTAAAAACAAAACTGAATATCCTAAGCTACTAAAATTAGGGAAACAAAACTCAAGTTCCACTACGCAATAATACAGGGGTTGTAATTTAAGAAGTTGTTTTGAGAAGATTTCCGAGGACGAAAAATGAAGATCAAGGAAAGATCAATAGTTCACTCCTTTGCGGCTTTAGCTCTTTCTGAGGTCTCCATTTAGCTAGTTAAACATTAAAGTACACGAGTCGGCCACACCTTTGTTATTGTTTACAGTCTAGAATTTGGGATCATATTACCCGTCGCACATGAGAAATATGAACGGTACAACTTGCAAAACTCAACCCTCAAAACATGTCAGATAATTTGGCTTTCATCCTTATTTTAGCCTCGAATGCAATTGATCTGTATTTTTGAACCGTACAAGATTTCAAAGAGGCTCTTCTGTTTGTGAGCGAGCGGAAGTTCGCGCTAACCGCTTACCGAGATGAAAGTTAGAATTTAGTCTCGGTACAGGATAAGACATTCAATAACAAATCACATTCCCTAACACACCAATACATGATGCCATAAAATAGAACCCTTTGATCGACGATAACTTATTTGAAACGAATCAAACAGATAATAAATGTTTATCTTCTAGCGACCGCTCCAAGAGTAGAAAGCTTTGGCTTAAGTAATCCTTGCGAGATTGAAGCATGGGTAAGTAAATAAACTGAATAAATAAAAGCCCTCGCAGCCGGCCGCATACAGCCAGCCAGCAGAGTTCCGAGACTTTCTAATACGCTTTATGGGGTAAAATGTCAGCGAATAGGTTCGACAAGCCCTTTAAACTATGGACTATCTTTTCCTTAACACCGAAAATTATCAAGAAGGTGTTCCACTAATTAATCAATCGACGACCTTGAATGTTGTTTGAGTTGCCACGGGAACCAGAGCGATGAAGCGAGTTTGTGTCACAGATTTTATACGAAAAATCACAAACAGCACACAAATGAAGATAAAACTACTGTACGTATATCTCGTCCTACAAGGATTCACAAGGCTCTGGTAACATCGAATAGAACACAAAACTAGTCAGAAGAGCAAATTCTTGTAATTTACGAGAAAAGTATCGACAAAACCGTCGAAAAACCTGGGTGCCAGTTCTTCATACTTTGTTTACCGTTCACAAGTCATGACAAGTAATCGCTCCAACTGAATGTGATGCAAAAAATTTCCTTTACAACAGTGCTCTAAATCCCGAAAATATTGAAACGCCGATGCAAGACATTTCTGATAGTATTGCTGTCTATTATGGCAGCGAAATACCTTCAAAATGAACTGGAATTGTCTGCACGGTGAAAGAATCCGATTTCGTTCGAGTTGATAACACTCTGCTGTGTATTTTACTGCCTGCACTATAAGCGGAAATGAAGGGAAGATGCCCGACCCAAGACATGTAGAATACTAGCTTGGCCATTAATTAACTGACAATTCCCTAAAAGCCTTGTAATAAGCGAGCCGGTGGCTGGACGAAAAGTCCGATTGCTTGCTATATGATGTCCGATACTTTCATGTGACGATGGTGATTCAGCCTTTGGTACTGAAAAGGACCTTGATGAATAGACTAGTTTAATAATTGACAGTTTTGAAACACAAAGTACCAGGACACCAGATTTACAACATTCCACTTACAGGCAATTGAAAAAATTTCTTTATTTCCCACATACCCGTATGATAGTTTAAAACATGGCCACCAAAAGGGATTTCGTATCATAAATTATGTCAAGAAATGACCAGAACTATAATCCAGGGATAGAAAGCTGCTCCCACTTTCTCAAAAATGTCGAAAACGTCAAGGAACATGCCCCGTACCTCCCTAGCATCGCAATCCGGTGCTATTCAGGATAGATCCGGTACTCTCAAATAATCAGTAACGAAAGCTCTGTACAGCAACGCTGCTATTTTAAAAAAAACTTAAAAAGCAATATTTATTTGTCTTTTTCCATGATCTTAATATACAGTCTCTCCAGTTAGCTTTATTGAGCTAAATACATTTTGACACTGAAGAAGAGAGAATAAATACACTTGTACATACATTTGGAAATAAAAGTAACATTCCTGTTCAATGACTTGGAAATAAGTGGCTGGGTATTCTGCATTTTGCCATGATTCAATTTGTTAAGCGATGGCTCACTTTGATGGCCTTGCGAAATTTTGCGATTCTCAAGGGTGTTTCTAAAGTAAAACCGAGTAACGCAGTAACGAGTACCGGCGAAAAATATCATGGCACAGGTTAAAAAAATTTTAAAAAATGGAAAAGCGACCAAATTAAACATACTGACTTTTCCCAAAATTGGGTTAATTGAATACCTTAAATTTATCTGGTGTTACAATAAAAGCTGTGCCGCTAGAACTAATAAAAAAATGGTCATCGCCAGAAATCGGTGCCATTTGAGCCCACGAATGTGATATTCTGCGGTAGCTTTAGCCTTGCAGCAAAAAGGTATACAGAAGATGTATGAGGAATCAAATATTTAATGGAATATTGAAGTAGCAAATTTAAAAATGAGTATGCCAGACATGATAGACGAATTTATTACAAAATACATCGTACACAATAGCAAATGAAAGTGGACATTTATAACATTTCATGTTCCTTTAGAATGTTTTCTACGAGCAGTTCTAACGCGAAAAATTGATTATCGACAAAATCAAAACTCATAGTTTATAAACAACGATTATCGGAAAACCGAATGCGATCGTAAAAATGTGTGTACAGGAATGAAAAATATATACATTAAAATAACTCACCTTGTGTCTCACAGCTTCGTACGATTAATTTCGATGTTTCCATTTTACTTTTGCAAACCACGAAAAAATGGACTTCTGTAAACGTCCCATGGCATTCCACACTAAAATCCCGAAATCCGCCATCTTTGAACCGCGATTTTTCGGCTGTCCATGCTCCAATTTTGTTCCATGAGACATCATTTGAAAGATGTTTTTCTCTTATTTTATGCCATGTTTTAGATCAGTGGTTTCACCACTAAACAAAAATTCGCGTTGTGTATGCTTTACTTTTGCATCTTATCAACGGTACATGAGCCCATAGTCGTCGTTTTTGTCCAGCGCTTAATAACATTTTTGCGGGAGTTTTGATATTTGCGAGGGAAAGTTTTCCCCTTCTCTTTCTATATTGGCATGTTGGAAACTTTTACGTGGTGAGAACAGTTGTAAACAAATTTCAACTAAACATTTCGGAAAATAAGTCGTCCTTGCACTACATTTTCAAACAAAGAGGTGGAACATACACAATGCATTGTTAAAATGGAGAGAGCTAAAGCAAGTTATAGTGAATATCTTTTACCTGGAGCCCTTACAAGTGACTGGTTGATTAAATTTGAATGGACCGCCATTTAGCTTTTACCAAATAGCCGCTGATAATTTCGCGAGCTCAAATTCCCGAATTTCTAGCAATGGGATCAGAGATTTACTTTTATATTGAATTAAATAGAAGAAAATTTTCTTCAGTTATATACGCGACCAGACTGTTTGCAAAAAACCTGAAAAAAAAATTCAGGCTTGAACGGGATTTGGACCGAAGACCTCTGCGATGCCTATACTTGTTACAAATGTTACACATATATTCATATTCATTTATTCTTCACGGGTATATTATGAACTCAGAACATGACCAGAGCACCGTACCGGCATTGCAGAGGTCATGGTTTCAAATCCCGTTCAAGTCTGAATTTTTTTCAGGTTTTTTGCAATAGTCTGGTTCCGTATAAAACTGGGAGAACTTTTTCTTCTATTTAATCTTTCATCCGCAGTGCATACACATGTTACACATATATCTACATTGTATGTTGTAAGCTTTTCTTTTCTACTTAGTTACTTTTCTTATCAATTTACTTCCTTTAAAGGGGAACAGTATTAGTTTTACTAGAGGTGCCCCTCTACTCTCCTCCCCCTATTTGAATTGTATTTTGTACTTTTGAATTGAATTTGAATTGTACTTTTGAATTGTAGTTTTGAGCTGCGCATTATTCTATGTTTTAATAGTATATTAATAATATATTTTGCCCTTATGTAACAGTAAGAGTGGAGAGTATAAATAAAAAATGTCAAATGTTGTGTAAGTAAACACATGAATTTTCCACTTAGCGTAGGCCCTGGTAAGGAAATGGGAGACCGGATGAGGCAAAGAAAAATCTTTGACCTCGACGGGAATCTCGACCTCCGGATTGATCACCATTTCTCTACCGACTGAGCGAGTTTGCCGTGAAATTTCGGACAAGCGTGTTTTGCGAAGTGTGGATTCCTTTAAGCAAAACATTAAGCTCTTGGTTATCCACATTGAAGAAATCTAGACAATCCAAAACGGGGATCCAAGACGGTGGAGTCCTGCCGTAATTCCACACACCACAATATGAAGTCATTGTGCGTCTCATGTTGCGGATCTTTAAAGTTTAGGGGTCCTGGCTCAATAACTCCAAAAAAAGCTGAATGATGATTACAATCACTGTCTTTCGTTAAGAACCTCCCGGATAAACAAGAGTTTTCCGCTAAGTAATCTATGTAGTCCGATGACGAAGCTAACTCGTGTTCAGCCAAACAAGTGCCAATGCGCACAACGATGACAACACTAACCAGCAGTATTTTTTTTTCTTCCACAGGAAAAAAAAAGACTTTCAATGAAGCGAGGGAGTTGGCCTGATCAAGGGAACACCCATTCACTTTTCTCATCATGGAAGGACGCCTTGAAAATTCCCTCAATCAATTTTACCTAGCTGCTGACAAACAAATTATTTGTTCCTTTACTAGCAACACTTGCGCTGCTAGGTTCTTAATATATTTACTGTGCTTTTATGTTCAATTATCCTGTATGTCTAAGTAATTTTGATTGTGATTTATATTTGAAAAAGTGTATTTTGCAAATTAATGATGGCAGGAAGCTACCTTCCTCTGTCATCACCTTAGTGAATAAAATTGACAGATTGTCCAAGCTTAAATAACTCAGGATTAGAGTTAGGATGGGGGTATGTGCTACTGCTGGGTAGCATTCTCACCACTGGAGTGACTGTAAGTTTCTAGAACAGAATAACACATTTTCAACTCGATGGCTGCCTTTTGAGACGTTATTTTCTGTTATCAAAATATATGTTAGAATGTTTTGTAAAAAACGATGATGTCTTCCTATGTCATCGATCAATCTTGAAACTCATTTGAGGATGACAGCTGTAAAAAGGATCCACGGTGTAGGTGTATGAATAAGAACGATGCGATTGGGTAATAATTTCTGTTTGTAAATTTAAAACAAAGACCTTGTTAATAGCCCAGGTAATAAAGTAAAGGATCTGAGCAGCTATTGCATTGGCACATACCCTTTTAAGCTACTGACCTAGTAGTACAATCAACCATAAATTTGCTAATTTGAGAAATCGGTCAGTCGTTTATTCAGGGTTGCCACAGTCAGGGAAAAACATATTTTTTTCAAGGTAGGAATCAAGTCAAGGAATTATTCATCAAGTCAGGAAGTTACCTTGTTGGTAAATGTGTTTTCAAAAAAATTCCTATAATGGCATTGATCTCTGTGGCTTCATTGGCGCCTTTATTGTGGTCTGTGAAAAGTTAGGTAAAGGTCAGGAACTTTTTTCTGTCCCAACGAGTGGCAACTCTAGTTTTGTCATGTTCTTGTTTCATTGAACAAATAATAATGTATTTAGTACTAACTTTCCTGAAAGTTTCATGTACTCTTCCTTCTGAGTGACATGTACTCAAAATAAAGTGTATTATTGATGACATTTGCTTGAGTGATTCTACCCAATATGATGAATGTAATTTACTCAAACATTGAGTAAGCTGATATTTTACTCAAAATAAGGTGTTATTGTGGATGCCCTGCGAGTACATTCTACTCATTACCAAAGCTTCAATTTACTCATTTTTTTTTTTTTTTTTGGGGGGGGGGGAGGGTTCAACTCGGCTTTTAATGCAGTGCGGTGAGGAAAAAACTAGTTTTTCCCTCGGTATTTCTTTATATTTCATGGTTTAGTAAACATCATAAAAAAATCCAAGATACTGGATTGTTTTCTTTCGTTAAGATGCCGAACGTACAAAGATTACATAGTTGCCTCACAAGTGAACTTGTTATTTACATTAGTCAAAATTAATTTTATCTGGCAATCCACAACAAGTAAACAGCTGACGCTACTATTGGAGATCTCACTGTTGAACGCTTTGCTCAATCATCTCAATGTGACAACCCCTGATACATACTTTCGCTTGTAATATTACTTACTGAGTGGCCACCTTTTGTCTTGGGAAGGAGCGGGACGCTTGATAGAGTCTAACTCATCCAGAAGTAAGCATTAAATTAGTAAAGGTAGAACTTTTTTTGTTTACTTTGCGAACATTGAAGCTATTAATATTTGAATAGAAAATTTTATTTCTCTTTTGAAGGTTTTAATTAATAAAATGCTAATGCTCACTGACAATTTTTGTGTTTGAAGGCAGCCGTGCCTTAAATGATTAAAATCTGAAAAGTAAATCAGTTGTAAGTGTCGAAGTGTTAACCAATGTAGTGCTTATTGTAGAAACTGTAAATCACTGACAGAAATATTGCAAATCGAGCGAAACATTTTTAAAAATCCAGTTGATAGAAGTCGCCATTTTATAGACGTTTTGCTAACTCACAGTATCGTATTTCCGTGACAACTGCCAAATAGCCGCTGGTAGGGCTACCTCGCACTCTTTCGGTTTAAAAAATCTTGTTCGCATTATTTCAACAGTAAAATATTGAACAAGTAATTCAAAGAAGTCCCAGAGATTCAAAGCTGTCTAAAAGACAATTTCTAAGCCGAGATTGACCGTATCTTCTCTTTGAATATGCGCATGTTTACGTTAACTTTGGAATGGACGTAAAATTTGTTCATTGTTCAGTCCAAAAATTTACATCAAGCAATTTATGTTCTAGCTATGAGCAGTGGAAACTGTTATATCAGAGCTAATTGTCAGAATAATCTGAGAAGTCGGTAGTCAATATGTTTACAAATGCTGGGGGTATATTGCTAACTCCATCCCTAACAATTTTCAGCTGCTTATCAAAGGAAATTAAAATATCACGGACACCCATCGGCTCATTTCGGTGGATATCTGCTCGGATGGCCTTAATCGCCTCAGAAATTTGGATTTAGTTGTAAAGAAAATATAAAGCTTCTTCCAGCAAAATATAAGCTCAAAACTTCGTAACAACGGAAAATAATTCTTTCTTTCGGAGGGGTAAATCTCGTTAAAAATGCGAAATAATGTCAGCTACAATTTTATAAAGCCACCAATAGCTCATAAATTCGGGGAATAAGATATGTTCGGCGAACAGATCAAACTGTATTAACTTACAGATGCGCCTTTAAAATGTAACAAAACGATCTATATTTTGCTTAAATGTTATGGTAGGTTTTTTCTGAAATTATATGCCATCTGAAATTATATGCCATTGTAAATGTTGACTTTTCTCAGTAAGCCAAATAATGTTTACAAAATCCTCCTAAAAGAACACCTTTCTCAGTTCCATCCGAACATAGTACCTCTCATCTAGCATCTAGCTAATAAGAACGCGGTGTTTAATGACGAGAGAGCTAAAAATTCACATTTCAACGTTTTATTGACTGAGAATAGTGCAACCAATGCCTTTCGACAAAATCTTAAAGAACAGTTGGTCGGTAATCTTAGAAAGGAATATTTGCGCTGAGTCACCTACGAAGAAAGAGAAAGGGGGGAGATTCAAGTTCATAAAAGGTTCAGTTTTATTGCATATACGAAAAACAAAGAGAATGACAAAAGAGGAATGTTGGATATACAAATGATACCAGCCCAAACTCTGTTCGGAAAATGAGATAATACGTACCTTGATTCATACATTTCCTTTCAGTGGTGCCTAAGCTTTCTCGGGGCTAAATTTCATTATGTTGAATGACGCGAGGGGAAAAGTTCAGAACCCACGCGAAAAAGACATTAGGCAATTAAAAACGATTTAGGTGTCGAGGCAAATTTTTCAGATCACATTTTCTCGACGCACTCAGGCCACATCTACTTGATAATTCGGAGCAACAAAAATATGACAAAGGTAAATAGCATTTCGGTGAACGGCTCTAAATCTTTTGCAAATGTTGTCACTTCTTAAGAAGAAACAAATTCTTAATTTACAGAGACACACCTCTTTCATCTTCTCCATAAAAGAGAACCAAGACTTAATTATGTTCACAGAGATTAGTCTTATCAAAATACACTTACGACAAGCAACTAAAGGATGTCAAAACATGGTCTTAATTCATAATTTCTTGATAAAGAAGGATTCAAGGTGCACTTAACTGAAGCTAGATTTCGACTCTTTCTTTCTATTTACGTCAGAGAAATCTCTTGGTTTGTCAAGTGGACATCAGATTCAGTTTGAAAAAGAAGCCGATCTGTGTGCACAGCCGTGATGTGGCGGCTATCGCGCCAATCGCGTTTTAGAATTGATAACGTGCCAACCGAAGATCCACTGGCTGCTGAAAGCATTCGTTTATTTCGGTGTTTGTACATTTGAATGACAAAAGAGATGTTTCTACATGAAATTATGTTGACAAAAATAAGGAACTTAAGCAGCGACTACGTCCCCAACGCCAAGTCTACAAGTGTACTTCTTCGCCATTATTTCAACTCGGTCAACTTCTACAGAAACGGCAAACGACCGCAGGAACCAAATTGGTAGGATTCGCGTTCAAGTTAAGAAAGATAATGAAAATTTCACCGCCACAAAACCTTGAATTTGAATGTACCAAAATTTAAAATTTATGTGCAGAGCGATTTTTTTTTTCCCTCATTAAGCATAATTGTTTTGTGGTGTTGTCGTTTCCGTCGCCGTTGTCGTTACGTAAGTTCCTTAATGTTTATGTTATTAAATAAAATTGCAAGAAACAGCTTTTTCTGACATAACAAGAAGCTTTTTAATATGCATCTAGAGACTTTTTACAACTGCATGCATACTGTCCAGCCATCACTTTAGTCACGTTAACCTTAAAAATTAATTGCTTTGGCCAAGATGAGCCTCTGATCTTGTAAACTAGAATTCGTTTTTTTTTTGTTGTTGTTGTTGTTGTTGTTTTATTTTTTTATTTTTTTATTTTTTTTTTAATAACATGGCCGTTTCTTTCCGTTACAGTACGGTATGAATAAGACAAAAATCAAATCGACACAAAGAAAGACCCCAAAGGGCTGGTAAAACGGTAAACGTATTTCCAATATGAAAATTTCTTTGCCTGCTTCGGCCGCAAAAGCGATGAATCCTAGACAAAGCCAAGAGGCTGTCGCAGTAATTTTTCTTCAACACCTGTTTGTAATAACAGGCTGCTCTCCTGGGCAGCAAGATGCGCTCTCTGTAAACACGGCATCTTGTTCATAATTTCGAGACGCACGTAACGCAAGAGTTGACAGTGGTAAGGTGCTTTTACCAAGTGTATTCTGCAAACTTAACGAAGTCATCTTGTCTTCTCTACTGCGTCTAAATGTACGGATTGCCTGCCGGAAGTCATGCTTGCAAAATACATAAAGTAACGGATTCAGTAGAGAGTTCAGAAACCTAGGGTGATAGAATAATGTATACTCGACTAAAGCAGACATTACAAAGAAATCGTTTCCCAACTCGTGTTGAAAGTTGAGCAAAAAATAGGGAAGCCAGCAAATTATGTAGACGGCAATCATACCGATGAAGATTAAAGCGGCGCGACGTTTGCGCGCGTAAGAACGTTTTTCTTCCTTCATCTTATAAGACTGAATGTTGTGTTGCTCGATCGCGCACAGCTGCTGTCTCAGAACAATAAATATTCTAATGTAGCAGAATATCATTGTTATGAGCGGCACTGCAAAGAAGAACGCGATGCAAAAGGCATCGTAGATTGTGTTAATCCTTTGTGTTTTGAAATCGCTGTCTTCGTTAACATCAACGTCGAAACCGATCCACGTGAGTTGGATCAACGCGACAAAGATGGCGGAAGCCCACGCTGTGATTAGTAAGTACATTGCTCGTTGCTTTGTGGCCAAGGAGCGGTAACGTATGGCGTGAACCACAGTGACATAACGATCGATTGACACTAATAGGAGGTGCAAAACGATCGAAATGGAGAAGAACCTTATGAGTACTTGAGTGATTCCACATACTGCTAGAGTTTGTAGAGCACTACACGCCAGATACAGTGGTATTCCCAGAACGCCAGTAAGCAAGTCCGAAAAAGCCAAGCTACCAAGAACAACGTTTGTCACTGTTCGAAGAGATTTTGTTCTAGCAATGAGGTACAAAACAAAGAAATTCGTCCCTATAATTAAAATTGCCACGACTATAGGGAACGTGTCGAATTCTGCACTAAAACCCAGGATCTCTTCGTCATTGTCCGTGAGCGAGTTATTTTCGATAGGCATTGTCGAGTTTATCATATTGAAATTGTTACCGAAATATTGCTGAAAATTTCCCAGTCAAAATATACCACGAGTTTCCGACCGAAAAAGGAACAAAATCGTAGATGATAACCTCCAAACGTCTACACGTGAATGCGTCTAACCATCCGGGTAAAACGATGGCAACTGAAATAAGAACCAATACAACAGGTGTATTATTTCCAGCACTTTGACTGTTTGCTATTCTACGTTAGTATATTTTCCGCATCGGTCAACAAATTATCTTCTGAGGGTAGTCATTGGATAGATTTGTTTAGTTCGGGTTTCTACACTATTCCCAATATTAAAACCTACACGTATTTCGCTGTTTCACATTCGTTTAGTCAATAAGCAATTTGATGAGGTACGGTAACCTGTAATTAAGCGCAACAAAATGCTGAGCGACAATGACCGGCATTACCTGAGGGTATAAGTAATATAAGAATCAATGGACGGTCTATACTCTAAATTCATTTCAACTAAAGTTATATTTGGGGTGACAGTTCAAAACTTAGTGTCCTTTCTAAAAAATATATGTATAAATCATGTTTTCTGTAGTAACATTACGTACCCATTAGCTCTTCTCTCCCTCTTGTTTTCGTTTTGTCTTTTTCTTCAATTAGACGGAAGTCTTAATGCCGAGCTCAAAATTTGAATTGCGTGGCTGTTGTAAATGAATTGACAACTTTCAGGTGAGGTAGTTGCGACTTGTCAGGCGATTTTCACTTTGTCAATATACACAATTGACAACTTGCCAAGTTGCTGTAAATTAAATGAGTAGTCGAACGTAATTAAAACTCTGTTCGTGAAGAAATTATGCAGGGAAACGAAAGAGGTAGATTTCACTGTAAACTTTAATATATATGTAAAAAAACAAAACAATAAAAAAATATTAACACAAAAGATTAAACCAAAATTGAATCATCCAAAGTTCAGTCGTGTACATTTGATGTAATTAAGAAGAAATAAGAAATTAAAGATTTTTAACAGACTTCTTTCAAATACAAACAGGAGATTAGATGTAAAGATGTAAAGGAAATTAAATCGGAGTAAAATGCGTACAGAATACGCTGTCTCGCGGTATAACTTTTCACTTTGAAAATGGAGCAAAAATGACGCGAAATACAGTAAATTTATGAGAAAATTGTTATTGGAAATAAATGTATAAAAAAAAAATCCGATATCAAAAAATTAGTTGGGAAAATTATGACTTTTCAAACTTGAGACACCAAAAAAATGGTTTCGTAGGAAATTTTGATGTAAACTGGTGCGCTGAAAAGTAATCACGTTTATAATTTTCAATACTTTCAAAATCTTTCTAGTAGAGTTGGTTGGTTTTGCAGGGGTCATATCTTTTTGAAGAAATTCAAAATGCAATTCTATGTTTACTTCCTTCGCTAAGCCTTTCTGACATCAACTAAATTTTATTTCACCTCGTCAGTGGTACACATCGCAAAATCGGCATATGTTTATATGGGAAAACCAACTGGGATCCTATATGAAACAATTTCCTTAAAATTTGACAAATTATGAATAATTGGAAAGTTACGATGAGGTAAAAGATTATTCAGTTGATATCCAAAAGGTGCAGCTGACCTGAGCAAATAAACATGCCAGCGATTACATTTGCCGGGCCACTTACTGTTAATGGTGGATCTTAACGACTGATCATGAAGTTGTGCGAAATGGACTCAGAAGGTGAAGACAAAACACAGGAAACGATAGGCTATAACATCTAATTGACCCTGACTCTCTTTCTTGTCAATTATTTTGAGTTTCATCACGACCTTAATCGAAAACCTGAATGTGCTTTATATTGGACACTCGAAAGCCATCGACCATGAGAGGGCCCAGCTACTCAAAGCACCTTTTAAAATGGAGCAGAACTATATCATAGATAAAGGAAAAACTGAGACACAAATTTGCTAATTTATACGGGAAAAGATAGAGAGAAAATACAAAGAATGTTATGATTTAAAATGAGAGAAAGATGTTCCCAGTTGTTTGCGTTCAAGGTAAACAAAAAACACCACATTTTCTCAAACTGAAACATGGAAATGCTGCTTCGGTCTGTAAAGCTGTATTCGTACAATGTAATATGCTTGTTCACATCGCTATTAGGTAGCACATGTTCATGACAGGCCCTTATACCTGTCTTTAAATTGCATGATAATCTCTAAATGAAGAAATAAAAAGCCAAATTAAGTAGTTTGTATGTTGCGATCTTATCTAAAACAAGAAGCGGGTAGATCTTTCCTGAAAATTTCCCTTATTACTAAAAGTCAATGTGTCGAAAAAAACTCCCAGCTGATTACGCAAATTTTCAAGGACAGCTGTTGAATGTACTTGTACTTTAAGCCTCAGCGACTTGAAACTTATAAATAGGGATAAAATGAAAATTGGATGGATATCTAATCAAGGAAATGAATAGGCAAGTACTCAAGTAGGAATAGCCGTAGTGTTATGGCTTTTAGACTCGTGTTGATATGAATTTTAATTGTTTGTTTTTCCTTGAGGCTAGCGGCGGAACCCACGGTTAGAACTTAATAAATAATATAAAAATAAAAATAGATGAGACAGATATCAAAGTCAATTAAAAGCAAGTCCTTAAAGATAGTCATTGTATTTTTGTTTTGCTTTTTTCTTATTTATTTAATTTTTCCCGTTTGTTTTGTGTTGTTTTTTGTTTTTTTGTTTTTTTGTTTTTTTTTTTTTTTTGGGGGGGGGGGGGGGGTTTCTTCTTCTTCTTCTTCTCTTTATTTTTTTATTTATTTATTTTATTATTATTATTATTTTTTTTTTTTTTTTTTTTTTTTTTTTTTGCTTAAGGCAAGAATTTTAATAATTCCGGTTTGTACCTTAAAACCAGCTGAGGGGAAGTTTAATTGGGAATGAAAACTAAAGAAACCTGATGGATATAGAATTGAAATTAAACTGAACAGAAATCCTCCAGGTATGGGAGTTAATTACATCTTTTTGGTTCTAGTTATGGCCGCTGTAGTATACTTGGAGCCTGAGGCATTTCTCTTTTAATGTATTGTCATGTAAATGTACTTGTATTTATTTGGAATATTTGTACCGGTCTGTTCTGTTCATTTGTACACGCCTCACGTGGAAACCACCTTGCAGTTATTTGTTGCCAGCGTTTAAAACTAAAGTAGTATGTTGTTGCTGTTGTTGTGGGTGGGGTAGCATGAGGAGGAAAAATTATCTGAGAAGATTAACAGCTGGCCAAGAAGCTAAGGTGGCGAGGACAACCGCGAAATTATGAAGGCGATATCTATATTTTAAGTTTATTCTATTTAATGCAGCACTCAAAACTGACGTCAAGCTGTGTAAAACTTGACTAGACGTATCCACCACGTTAAATAAAGTATGTCTTTGTATGTCTATTCGTATTTTATCTCAGACATTCAACAGCAGTATCATTCGTATCAGTATTATTTAACACATCTGATATCTATAACGCGCAAGTTATATCGTGGTAAAAAAAAAAAAAAAAAAAAAGGTGAGTGATGGTCGTGACACTCGAGCCTCAGACAATATGATTAGTTAACTTTGCGGTAATGAAAAGTCAGACTTCAAATTGGACTGGTTAAGATCGAGCAAAAAGCTAACCGAAAAAAAAAAAGAAACAAAAGAAAAATGGTTCTCCTCAAAATAGGAAATGGAATCTAGCGAAACGCGACAAATTAAAGGCTCGTGATTGAGGCACTCGACTTCAAATCCAAATGGCAAGTAACCCGAGCCGGACCAGCAGCCTTTTCCTCATTCAGTGCTTTAGTCGGATCTTTCCGCGAAGATGGCGCTGATTTTTCGAACAAAAAAAGTTGCTTGCCTTTAAAGCCTATTTAAATTGGATGGTAAAAGTGGTGGAGTGACCAAAAATGACGAACGGTTACCTCGTTGAAAAGGTTCAAATAAATTAAACTCTCTGACAGCAGCAGCAGCTATCCACTACATTAAATAAAGTGTGTCTACGTATTTCTATGTCTATGTTATCTCAGACATTCAAGAGCATGCAGCATCATTCGTATCAGTATTATTTAACCAACCTATATCTATAATGCACCGGCTATAGCAGCAGCAGCAGCAATAGCTATCCACAGCAGCGTTTCTTCAACGCTTCGCCTAGGTTGGCTTTCATCACCCGTTTTTCATTTACCTCTTTTGGTTATAGAAATTTTCCTTACCGCCTTGTGTTATTTTCTTCCACGCTCGCTGTGGTGTAGTGAGATTGAGATTGAGAACGAGATTGGAATGATTTAATCAGGTCTGAAGTCGCAATTATTACTCCCGGTAATATTTAGCACTAGGAGACCTGATGTTTCATTGGCTCGACGGGTGTATCATAAGGTGAGATCATCTCCCGTGACGAGCCAAAAGAGCGCCTGCGAGGGAGGGAGGCTACCGTAGAAGCTCAATGTGTCTGCACGGGTTTGTAGATTTGATATATTTTGGTAAAATATGGCCAAAAAAAATCTTATGATAACAAAGAACAAAATTGTATGAGGAAGGTTGAAATCTGAAATGCTTTTCCTGTGGCACCTTGTACCCTGCACCTCCAAACTTTTGTGCTCCTCAAACTTAAGACGACCTAAGACGTGGATATTAATCAAAATATCGAAAAAGCGCCTCACGCTGTTTATTTGATTGATCCTTTCAAAGTCATTTAAATGATCCAAGGTCCTCACCGCCGGTTTACCAGCTCCCTTGGATCTCAAAGCGCAAAAATTCCCTGCACCATATTTTATTACCAAATTTTACATTTATTAAGCTTTCTTTTGATATATATATATTTTGTCTTGGTTTATTTAAAACCGGCGCACGTACTAATTTTTTTTTTCTGAAAGACATCCGGAAGGTAGGTCGTATCGTTGACCTCGCGAGCATGACACTCAAGTTTTGAAGTTCTGTAATAAAACTACCGCCCTTTCCCAGGTCGTTTTCGTCAAAAGATGTCGCTCTAAAGTGAAAAAATAAAGAGATTATGATTTTTTTTTTTATTAACATCTTTATTGACCATCACACATGTTAAATACAATAAATTATAAACAGCCAGAAAGAAATGAAAAAATATGTGCAAAGTGATTTAAAGGGCAGGTGCGAACGGGACGCGAGGACCCATGCGAGGCACCTCCCATGATACAAATAATAATTACATTTTCTCTAAATAGATATTCTGTTACTCAGCTGGTGACAGCTTCTAAGACAAATCTTTGCAAGCAATCAATTTGCAACACTGAATAACTGAACTGGGATGTATAATATTCGAAATGCTGCATTGAGTGTTTATTCAAGACAAAATTTTAATGTCAAACCATCATCTGGTTTCCTTTTACTTGCCATTCAAAACTAATATTTATTATACTCCCATAGCCGTCTAATAATTATCTTATTCGTGCCTGTTCTTTAATGGACAAGTGCGATACAATATTTACGGGAAAAAAGCATCAAGCCAATTTAAAAAAAATTATTGTCAAAATGACCAAGTTCAACTATACCAACAGAAAACTAGTTACTCGTGCTATGCTATTAACCAAGAGTATCTTCTTGCCATTAGCTACTGAATACGGAAATTGTAAAGAAAATAAACTCCTGGTTATCTCGAACACCCCCACTTTGATGTACGGTTCCAGCTTTTTCTTGGCTGTTCGAGTCAGCGAGAGACTACCTGTGTAAGAACAGCCCAGATCTCTAAGACAGTAAAACCCACCCTGCATTGAAGGAACTCGGCCATAATTATTATTGCAACAGCTATGACTAGACGATTTCGTGTTCCTATTAACAAAGCCAATGTGAATTAATGTAACCTTCGCACTCTGACTTGGAGGCACTGTTGAGTTTGCTGTTCACGTGCCAAGCGCTCTTCCATGGCAGTAGCTATCAATAGCGCCCCCATTCCCGTCCCTTTCACCTAAGGTAAAAAAGATCACTTCAATGCATTCTTTAATTCGCAGTTCAACTAAAGACTACCATATTTATCTTTCCATTGGTATAAATTAAACTCGCAATTTTCGTGACACCAAAGCACCGTTCTTGGAACCAAAGCACCGTTCTCTGGAAAGTTTGCCAGACTGTCTGCACTGCATGAAACTGAGCTGAGCAAACATTGTCGATTGTCTTTCTTCCATTATCGAATTAAGAAAGTCAAAACTAGCTTGCGAAGTTCCCTTTCATGTTGCGGCGGTAGCAAAGATAGATGACGAAGTTGACAAACTCACAGATGGTCAGAATGCTGCAGCCAAGAAACAGACCCATGTTACCACCAATTTCACCTGTTAATATAAGGAATGTAGAAACAATGAGCATTGTGGTGACTCCTGTGGTGTCAAGACAACGCATGACCGACGAACACATGGAATACCTGACTGCTGGTAGCTGGCTTGCTGACTAACTAAATTGCTTTGGATAAACAGAATCTTTATTTTCCTACGGCATTTTATCGAATGAAAATTATACCGAAGATATTAAAATATATTTTACACAAAATTCGTACACAGGATTATCTACAACCAATCTAATTCACTTCTTACAATTAAATACAATATAACTGGTGCCGATAGCGTAGGATTCCAGTTTACTCGTGAACCTGGACTGTTAGGTGGATGATCGGGCTACAAAATCTGAAAAAAGGAACTCTGATTCCTCGTCCATTCAAAATGAAAACTACATTTCGGTCGTATTAATCACAGCCCAGGAGTATCTTTTAACTAGCCAAAATTGTAAGCAACAATTATAATGGCACCGTTTTATTCGGTGTTTTGACCAAGCCAGAGAACTGACAAGTTAGACAATAAAAAGCTAAAACATTAACATTCCAATGCTATTTGTCGTTTTATTAAGTAATATCCACTGGCAGACATGTAATACGATTTCCACGCATAACTCTTCTGACGTCATTTTGCCTCCTTCAAGATAAGTTCTATTGCTTAGCACAATGACAAACAAACAGATACGTAGAGAAATAATTCGGTTTCTCCACGGATGAAAAAATTTAATAACAGTGATATAATCTTTAATTTAATTGGAGGCTTGAGACAACCAATGTTGTAATAATTGTCACTCGACTCACCCATTAACGCCCCGCTGTCATACTGTGACTTTTGTCTCAAATACTCGTAACTGAACGCCTTGTAACCAACTTGAAGGAAAATAAAGTTTTTCCTAAAGCAAATAACAAAACAAACAGGAGAAGACGAAAGGAATCACTGAAGATATGAATGTTCAAGGTAACGAATATATCATGCTTATGTTAAAGGGGCACTGTCGCGGCGATTTTTTTGTATTATGGTTAAAATTGCTCAAATATTTTACAAAGAACCTAGTTTGTAAGATTCCTAAAAAGACGTTCTCTGGTTAAAAGTTTATAAAAACACTGAGCTTTCAATTGCCAGTCTGCAATCTTTAATAAGATTGCAGGTACTAAAGGCTGGTTTCCATATGATCGTGGGTCGCAGATCGCAATAAGGTCTGCGATCGTCTGCGATCTTATGGAAACCAGCCTTTAGATAGAACATGGTTATATCTTCTGCGATCGCAGACGATCGCAGACGATCGCAGAAGTAGTTTCCATATGATCGCAGACGATCGCAGACCTTATTGCGATCTGCGATCTGCGATCTGCGATCCGCGATCATATGGAAACCAGCCTTAAGAGTGACAGACTGGCAATTGAAAGCTCAGTGTTTTTATAAACTTTAAACCAGAGAACGTCTTTTTAGGAATCTTTTAATTATGCCCGGTTACTCATCGATTTTTAAACCTAGTTTGTAACATGAAATTGCACTTACAACACCTGGAAGAAAATATTTTGTTGCAATCCACTTCCATTCTAACAATACACAGCGAAGCATAATTAATACTAGTTTCTGTACACTAGCAGGGTCATTGTTAACAAAACTGAACCATTATTTTAACGATTCCTTTGAAACAAATACGTTTTTCGGCTATTCATAGAGTCACTGAAAATAGGCGGCACTGCCCCTTTAATAAAAGGCTGTGCTAAAGTTAGTAAAAGGACTGGTTATGAAACTTCGCAAATTTCAATAGCGTTATTTAATAAACTAATAATGTCGCAATTGAAGTTGAACACACAACCATAATTAGCCACGTATTAACTGACGGCCTCGTAGCCAACTTGAAGGAAAATAAAGTTTTTCCTTAGGCGAAAAACAGGAGGAAACAATCAATATGTCACAAATTATTGTCGCCATTATTGGCTCAGTCTAAGAAGAGCGACCTACCTGAAGTACTCCTCTGTTCTGTTATAGCCGCTTCTTTTTAAAATTCTTATCATCGAAGGGTTTGGAAAAGATGCAGTTGAAATTGTAGGCTCATAACTGACACCATCACAGGCGAGGGGGCAGTCGCAATTCTTAGTACCTTCAAACAGATCTGTGGCAGCACATAAGGGTAGATCAAAAACCTTGCTATTAAAACAAAAGATTTATGCATCACGATTCGCTATTCGTAGAGGAAAGTTGTCCGTTGAAAACAATACGAGCCAAAGAAGGCAACGAAACAAATTTAATATTTAAGTACGCCAAGAATTTTTTAATCTATTACAAACTGGAAACATGTAAAACAGACACTCACACTTTCGATTTCACTTGAATAGACACACTTCAGGATTTTGTCCACAGACTCAACAATGAATTATAATTAGATCCATCTCACACGGCTTAGGTTTTAAATCTAGGACCCATATAAAGGGAACAACTTTCACAATTTCACTGATCACTTACCATGAACTACTCCACCAGTGCAGTCCGCATCTTCTCGAAAACACACTCGGTCAGCAATGTTACCTGAGGAAAGGCAACAACTATGAATCATAAGCGTTCGGGGCTGGTGGGCAAATTCTCCTCATAATAATAAGAGAAAGAAAAATAATAATTAGAGAAAGAAAAACAAGCCTACACTGCGCGACAAATGATCGTAGAAACACTTATTTTACTTATTGAACAGGCTAGAAGAGGAAATGGTCTTCTTGCACACAGCTGATATTGAGTATAGCTCCTATTATCCACCATTATGCCGACAACTGAAGAGATATAGTCTTGAGGGATGATCGAATCGCAGAAAAAAATCTCAGATAGACTGTTGGCAGGGCTAAAAACTTGAACTTCGGGAAGGCAATGTCGACAAAGAAGGGGACTTGTTTGGCCATACAAACTTCCCTCTATCTGGATGTCTGGAAAAGGCTACTGGGTTCGAAAGACTGTACAACCCATCAGTTACAACCACAATCAAGCACTAAATTCTCATCGAGAATTGACTGGATGTGAGGGTTTAAACTCTATTGAAAAAGAAGAACCTTTATTGATTTATACCGCTCAGGGTAGCTCCTTCTGATGCAAAAAGCTGTCTGTTTTCAATGGGAGCCCTGAGCACAACAATGTACTAAAACCGTAGTATGCATATGCATTACACTAATACTGATAATAACATAGATAGAAAACTATGTACAAATAAAAGATTTAGAGGCAAATAAATACCAAATGCCATCAAGATAGTTCGTTAAAAAGAGTGAAACCATAGTAATGGAAAGATCGTTTTGCGGTCTCAGTCCTCACTGCAGGCGGATGTAAAAGGTTGCTTTGTCTAGTGGCGCGCGCATGGACTGTATTATTACGTTTAAAATATTCTTTAAAATATTGGGGACATTGACCTTGCAGGCATTTCTTAACGAGTTTTAAAACAGTTTTACGACGGCGGTCCTCCAGCCTGGGCCATTTCAAAATGTCCATTGCCGGGTTGCTGCGCACAGTTCTTACAACTATTCTGGCAGCCCGGTTTTGGAGGGCTTCAAGGCTTTGTTTGTGACCTTGTCCGCAGCAGCCCCACACACTTACACAGTAATCTAAAATTGGCCTAATTAGACTACAATAAACTATATTTGCATTCTCTCTAGTGAGGCTTCTACGAAGCCTGCCGAGCATTCCTACGCGTTTTCCCGCCTTCGAAATAAGGTGCTTTATTTGCTCGTTCCAGCTAAGGCGGTCATCAAAAACTATACCGAGATAAGTGAAGTGAAAAACCCGCTTAATAACATTGTTAGTTAAAGTACACCTTTTGCCCTTCATTATCAGGAAATAAATTTTCATTAGCGCGAAAACATTGGTCAATAAAATTAATGTATAATCAGTTTAACTAGGAAATGAAACATTTCAATTTGTGGCAGAGTCATTAAGGAGTTTTGCATCGAAAAGAAGATTCATTAAGGCCAATTAGAATAGCGTTTTATCGAAAACAACATTCTTTACAGTGCGAATGAAGATTCATTAACCTTGAGTTAACGTTCCATTGCGCGAATAAAATTTCAACTTCAAAAGATTTTTAGTTACGTGGTTTCTGACCAATTTCTCAATGGATTTATATGGATGCTTAAATTTAAAAACGATGCTGTACATGTGCACACTGGTTTCGCAGTAATGGAGCACAGAGTTCGTCGAAACCGTATCCCAATTGAGCATGGGGAGTTGATTGAAGGATAGAGCTAAGACTTGCTTGATTGTTACACTGACTGTATCTCTGTTGTAATGAATTTTTTTCCTCGTTAAAGAACATTAAGAATCGTCTAATGTTTGTTCATTCTCTTAAAAGTTTGTTATTTCCATTAAATTGAACTGATACTCGCATTAATGAACGTTCTTCTTTATGTGAAACGTCTTATTGACAACACCGAAAATTAAAACGTTTGTCTATTTTCATACAATGATTACACATTCGCTTTAATGCTTTAATTTTTAACACTAATGAAAATGTATTTCCTGATAATGAAGGGCAAAAGGTGTAATAGAGAAAGAGGTTACGGCAGATAATCTAGGGGCAGTTGCGAAAAGCATAGCTTCAGTTTTTGATATGTTAACAAACAGGGGCAACTAGCGGATCGTTTCGGTAAATTATCTGTTCGGAAGGCCCTTAATCCCCCACAATTTTCTCAAGGGAAATTTTCACCACGAACGTTCGTGATATGGGAAATTTAAGGCCTAGTGTTTTCGGATTGATAAAAATTTGGTTTCGGGTACCGAAGAAAGGTCAGCTAAGATTTTCGGAAAGGAAATAAGACCTAAGGTTTTCGAGAAATGGACAAAGATCCCCTAGTAATTTCGAAAATACTCAAGTTCCCCTAGAATGACCGAACAGATTTAATATTTTAGCGCTGCCTGAAAGGAACGTACAGAGCTTTAAAGGCACTCCAGATAGACTAAAATTGTGTTTTTAAGTATCTGAGAGAAAACTGTCGTTGGGTGCCCCTGAATAAACAGACTATTGAAAGAAAGCCAGTGCTCAATTGCAGAAGCTACTTGAGCGAACGTGAGAGACGAAAGACTTTCAGGAAGTCTGCTTTGATTAGAGCCTGAAAATTTAAATGGATAATTACGTAACAGTTTTACATGAGGATATTGTACAGAAACACGTCCATGAGAGTCGTGCAGACCTATAAACCCCACATTTACTTGGCAGAGGAATAAGATGTACTCGTAGAGGAAAAACTCTATCTGGCCATTTCAATTCGTTTCACATGAATAAAAATCATGCATAGCCCCTACATAGCCGTCCATGTACACCTGTGGCCAACAAGTTTTTCATTCCGACAAATTCATTTCAGCCCCCCCTTCCCCTCCCCCTCAGTTTTGTCTGTTCGCCGATGATCATGAACGTGGGCCTGGATGATGGGGGAGCGTGTGAATCATCGATTCAAATGAAATAGAGCTCCAAACACTATAGGTAAAATGAGGCGAATGAAGCCTTACCAGTATCACCAATGACTCTACACTTGCAAGTTTCAAACGTTTTATTTGATATGCACTCGTAGTAACACCCATCAGGTGTGTAGGTTGGAAAACTTGCCAGTCGCCTAGAATCACATTTTGTTTCGTAAGGCGTCTTCTTGTTATGGTACTGCAAAAAGAAATGATAAAAAAATACTAGAAAAGATAACTGACTGACAAATTCGGAAACGTACCACATTGTTTCGAATTCACTTGTTCATCATTTTGGATGATTGAACGAGTCTCTTCTGGTAACATTCTTCACTGGACTCTGTACGGTATCGTAAGGATCTTGTAAAATCCTACATGATCTTGCACGATCTCCATCAGGATCCTAAATTGATGGATAGTCGGCTTAGGGGATCCTTTCAAGACATTGTAGGATCCTGTAAAATCGTACTGGATTCTTGACGGATCATACGCACGATCCTATAGGAACAGATTAGCAAGATCATTCAAGATCCTGATCTGCAGGAACTCTGCTACAAAATGAAGGGTCTTTGCAAGATTATACGAGATCTTTGAAATTCTTTGAGGGCCGTACCAATGAAAATCCTTAGCGATCCCTCCTAAGAATCTTTAAGATTGTTATGCAGATCTTCAAAGATCCTTGAGGAGCTTTCCAAAGATCTTCAAGAGTCTACCACATGACCTTGCGATATGATCCAATTTTCTCACCAACTGAGTTACCAAGCCAACGGAAAGCTTATCACTTTGTTCAAGACTGATTTCTTTATGTTGTTCTTCGTAACTGCTTAAGTTGTTCTCAGGTTTACCGTTAGGATTACACTACTGAACAATGTTTGAGTCAGTGTGCCTGGTCGACTCAACCACCCCATGTTCATGACAAAATACAGACCACACTAAGCAAACTGCTCAGGACTGTAAAAACTTACCACTTTCCTTGTTACACTGATTTGGGCATGCGTTCCAGGAGCTACAAGGACCCCATTCCAGAGATTGATGTGCTCTCCTTGATTGTGAACAAGAACCCTAAGGCCTTCAGAGAAAAGACCAAACATGTGATCATCTACGTGTAGATTGAGCATCACAAACAGGCCGGACGAAACATCTCCATAAGACACATTCAAAACCTTCTTTTCATCAGGCGCTGAGTTGAATGAGTAGCAAACTCCGTATTCCGTCACAATTGGATCGAAGTCCTCGTAAGAGCAACTCCTAGCCAGCGATCCAAAGTAGCAAGTTCTCGGTATGATCATTCTACGTATGCTGGGTCCGTAAGCTTTGAAGAATTCTCTTTCATTGAAAGCTTCCTTTTTCGTGTTGAGAACGTTGATTAGTTCTTTTCTGTAGTCTTCGGTACAGTCATCGACGGCCTTCGAGACGTTAATATAATCGTTGTTGGAACAACAACAAAGCAGCGCTTCCCCACATGGCCGCCCCGCCCTGACAGCTGCTGTTATCTCACAGGCGTCCATGTTCAGTCCCAGCCTGTTAAACGATGGCTGATCATCTCTAAGTGAAGCCTTGGATTTTGTTACTGATGTCATGGGACACAACGTGACAGCTGGAAAAGGCATGCTGTCTTCCGGGTGTTCAATCTTTATGATCGTAGCAATAGGGTAGTCGAGGTATTTTATGATGCTGTTGAACAGAGAATAAACAACGTAACCTGAGCAGGTTAGTAACAGAATAAACCATATCAAACGTGTCCAAGGGGACCATCGGACAAAAATGAATCTGAAACCGTGGAGGGTCGTGTTTTCCGAAAACTCTCTCCAGGATTGCTCCCTTGGATCAGCCGGGGTTTCTTTGTATTCTTGTTCAACATCGGTGCCGACGACGAATGTTTCCGTTGGTGTTTCAGGTGCACTGTCTGAGAGAAGAAAGTATAATATATTTTCAGTAAATTTCAGTTTGTTTATCGACTATGCCTCTCCCTCTTCCTCTCCCCCTCCCTCTCTAGGGCACGACAAATTCATAAATAGATAGTGACTGCAAGCGACGACTGCTTCATGCCTTAAAAGGATACAGTCGAATATTGTCATTGTTGTGAAGATAACAGAGCCCCTTAAAGTGCCCCTGGGACGAAAATTTCATTTTCCATCTTTTTGCATTTTCGTGTAGAATATGACCTTCTTACTCATGTTACCAAATTTCAATCCTTTACGGCGATTGGAAGTTTTTTTTTTTTTTTAGCTTTTTATTCCAGATTTCACGGCCGCCATTACTTGGCCTTGTTCCGGAAGTTAAGGCTCAAATTACAGGAAGTGACGGCATTGGCTCAACACGAAAAATTCCACATGGCTAATTTTCATATGGATTCTACTTCATAAACCGTATTCTGCCGTTGCGAACTAAATAACAGCAGATACAGTTTATGAAGTAGAATCCATATGATATATGGGCCTTTCTCCTTGGCCTCTTCGCCTCGGTCTGTTCGGCAAGCATCTCTTTAAACTTGGAAAGGGAGTTATACTTTAGTGTAAGAGCTTCGTCTCCATAGAAACGTTTTCCACAGGTATTTAAGCGTTTTAAAGCTAAGCCGGCTAAGAACGTGGAAGTCGCACTACATTCTGTTCAGGTTTTCGGAATATTGGTTTCCTTCTGGTTTCTAAAGTTAGGGTGCTGTGTGGCTAAAAGTTTGCTTTTAGACGATTACTTTTATATACTTGCAAAATTTAGAATGTGCTCTGTTTTTCTTCAAATCCATATTTTTACGGTGGAGAAACGAGTATGCATAGTGTGTTATGTAAGTGCTCAAGCAAGAAACTGTAGGCACGCTGTACTTTGTGTACGTCTTTAAAGTGTCCCTGGGACGAAAATTTCATTTTCCATCTTTTTGCAGTTAGTGTAGAATATGACCTTCTTACTCATGTTACCAAATTTCAATCCTTTATGGCGATTGGAAGTATTTTTTTTTTTAGCTTTTTATTCCAGATTTCACGGCCGCCATTACTTGGCCTTGTTCCGGAAGTTAAGGCTCAAATTACAGGAAGTGACGACATTGGCTCAACACAAAAAATTCCACATGGCTAATTTTCATATGGATTCTACTTCATAAACTGTATTCTGCTGTTATTTAGTTCGCAACGGCAGAATACAGTTTATGAAGTAGAATCCTTCATGGCATAATGGGGTTGACAGGCCTACGCGACTCTCATGTGCGTGTTTAGCCTAAATAAGAGTTTTGCCCTCACGGGTTATGTCTTCCAAAGAACACCCTTTTCTCTATGAAAAGAGCGGTGCTCCCGGTAAAATTTTCTTTTAGCGCTGGATTTTCTTCTTATTAAATGCCATCTATGATTTGGAGGATTTGCGCGATAGACACTGAACAAAGCCATGTGTTTAACTGTCGCATGTGTTGTAATTGATCTCAAAGGTCATTTTGACCTCTTGTTGTTACGTTTCCGCTTAGCGACTGTCGTTCTTAGACTGTTTGTGGCATTTAGTTTAGGCTTTGTATGGCTCATTTCAGTGCGTCTGGTGACAGTATAGCCTCTCTTTTTATCGTTGTAAGGATAGGATTTGAACCGTGTAATAACTATACATTATCTTGCAGCTTTTGTCAGATTGCCGGGCCCGGCTATTTGCTTTTGTTGCAAGATGCTGTGCTTCTTATCACGGTTATTTGTCCCTTGATCCGTTCTTAAGCGTTGTAGCTTCTTTGAAAGCTATGCAATGCGTTAAATTGAGGGCTAAAGGCCGCTTAAGTTACGGCTGTGTGTTTTGTTGTCGCTCCGCTAAGCTCTGTAACTGTGAGGTTTGTGTTGCGGGAGCTTAGTATTTTCCTCCTGTGTTTACGTGCTCTGGCCAGGGGCTGCTTCTAGTCCTTCGGCCGTAAGTAAATTCTGTAGCATTTAAGGCAATGGTCAGGCAAGACCGCGGTTTCGATCCTAATCTTGTGGATCTCATCAGTTGCCGATTCTTCAGAAATGATAGAGATGAGTTCTCGGCATCATTTCAACAAACGCGCTCTCTTGTCAAATTATAAACCCATGGTTCGGATCGAAAACCCTGCAATTCAATTGGCTCCTGGGTTTTAGCCAATCTGGTGGCTGCGAGTTCGATCCATGGTGGGGCTAAGCTTGACGCTGTGTTTTCTATGATGGCTAAAACGTTAAGTTTTGTACATGAACTGCCATTTTGTTCGCGGATAGGTGTTTCCGTAGAACTGTGCATATGTGTTGCAGCATATAGCTCCCTATGGTGACTGTATAAAGCTGTAAACACCGCCAGGAGTACGATTTTCGTCTTTGTTTTTACGGAGTTCATGCACAGTATGTCTTTCACGACATGAGACGGGGCCTGTCTTTTATTAATCAACATGGCATAATGGAGTTGATAGGCCTACGCGACTCTCATGTGCGTGTTTAGCCTAAATAAGAGTTTTGCCCTCACGGGAATACTTCCAATCGCCGTAAAGGATTGAAATTTGGTAACATGAGTAAGAAGGTCATATTCTACACTAACTGCAAAAAGATGGAAAATGAAATTTTCGTCCCAGGGGCACTTTAAAGACGTACACAAAGTACAGCGTGCCTACAGTTTCTTGCTTGAGCACTTACATAACACACTATGCATACTCGTTTCTCCACCGTAAAAATATGGATTTGAAGAAAAACAGAGCACATTCTAAATTTTGCAAGTATATAAAAGTAATCGTCTAAAAGCAAACTTTTAGCCACACAGCACCCTAACTTTAGAAACCAGAAGGAAACCAATATTCCGAAAACCTGAACAGAATGTAGTGCGACTTCCACGTTCTTAGCCGGCTTAGCTTTAAAACGTTTTAATACCTGTGGAAAACTTTTCTATGGAGACGAAGCTCTTACACTAAAGTATAACTCCCTTTCCAAGTTTAAAGAGATGCTTGCCGAACAGACCGAGGCGAAGAGGCCAAGGAGAAAGGCCCAAAACCAGACTGACAGACCAGCGTCAGATTGCACCTGCAATCAATGCGGGAAGGACTGCAACTCCCGAATTGGATTGTCCAGCCACACCTGACGCTGTATCGGATTGAACATTCCGAGCGCGACTACATAGCCTTGTTAAACTGACTGATGCCTATTACATTATTATAATAACTCCCCAGTTCTTACCTTTTCTAAAATACCTCCCTCAACAAAGTCTGTTTTCATAATTTCTTTCTGTGTCTTCTCCGTGGAAGTAGAGCGAGAACCAAGAAATAACATGCCTCAAGAATGGACGATCTTCGATTAAATGCCACATGTTCAATTTGAGCCGTAAACAGCGTGAAGACAATGTCGTGGGACCCAGGAAACCTCGATCATTTTTGGGCTTCCGACATGGCGATCATGTGACTCATATCAACGTTCTCAGAAATTTCTTCGCATCGATCGTAACTATACGGAAACCAGGTTTAAGGAATTACGCTTAGGGTTCTAAGTCCATCACGCAGTATACGTTTAAAAAATTATACAGGTTGGAGGGTGAAGATATGGTCACGTACACAATTTCCTGTTGCAGCTGATTACAAAATGATCTAATATTCTCATTAGGCCAGTTCTAGTCTTAGATTTTGTCATCTTTTTTGGTCGATCTTGAACATCTTATTCGTTGTTTGTACAGGCCCCCAGCATCAAAAGATCATTTGTGCCTTTTCTCATTTGTACCTTTCATTTGCATATATATCTCAAGTGCCTGTCACACAACAAAGACAACTCTCAATTATCATCACAGTAAGTCACCTGAAGCTTTAAAAACTTATCCAAGGCAAAACAATACAGCGAAAACTTTCAGAAAGCGGAATCTGCTGTTATTTAAATGAGGAGCGGATCGTAATGAGATAAATCCCTTAATTTTAATGAATAATAATTCGGGTGTAAAATATCATGGTGTTATCACGTACTGAAAATTAATTGTAGCGACACTGAATCAATTGAACGAAAGAGAAGCACAATTTCCTATCGGTCGCTTAAGAATGAAACTATAGATTACAACACTGAAAATGATCTGTGTTAAATGTTTTCTAGTCAACCCAAACATGCGGGATCTTGCAAAGGTTTCTTTAAATGTTGAAATGCAAGCTAAGGTCACTTCGAGGAAAAATTCCGGTTTCAAGTCATCGAAGCGATTTGACATAAAATAAATTTATATATTTAGATAAAGTTGACAACGTTGCATGCATGCCCTTTTATTTTCACATACGTACGAAACAAACAAATACATATCAGTCGATCTGAAGCAGCCTTGGAGTGTTAAGAGTTTCAATTATGTAAAATAGAAACGACGTTGTCCAGAAACGCACACTCATTCACACTCACCTGAATTTGAATTGCCTTTATCTTTGCCAGAGCCGTTTGGAGTTACAAGTTTTTCAAAGCTCAAGAGCTCCGCTCTTTTCTCTGTTTTATCGCCAACAACTGCCGCCATGTAGCTGTGTTTCCTTTCTCGGCTATTTGTATTCATAATTTTACAGCTAAATAGAGTTTGAAACAGCTGCAAATTTAAAACAGTATCGTGTGATTAATAAACACCTCGCGTGACATCATGATACTAGATGCACGCTAATTAGCAATTCTGGTCACATGTAATCATTTTGAAATACGTGTACTGAATACAAATCAGGCCAATTAAATAATCGTGATCGCTAGGCGGAAAGGAAATGTGTGGGATTGATTAACCTCCACTGTAAGAGTTAAATCTTCGGTTATTACAATAAATATTTAAGTAAAAATGTTTCGGTTCCGCTTCTGATTACTAATTTGCCGGGTCAAATTTCTTTGAAACACCCCTCTCCCCCACTCAATGTTGACTCAATGTTTTTTAATCGTAACCGTTGTTAAAATGGAACATGTTTTGAAGTAGAAACAACATAGAAAAGGGGAAGGGGGGTGAGCTCTATTGAAACTGTTTCATGTTTTTTTTGCCGGGATTGTAGCTACAGTTCAGTGATGCTATTTCATGAATACGAGAACACAGGTTTCCAATGCTACAATAGGTACATATAGTAATATACTAAACACGATTTACTCAATATTTTAATTAAGATTGAAATTTTATTGTGTTGCGAGAATAACCTTGTCTGTTTGTTTTCATTCATTTGTTTTACTTTATTGCAGGGGGATCTTGCATATATAGTCAAGGTTTTCACGCGAAAGACTAGGATGCCGAACCTTGTTCAATTACTAGGTATTTAGTAGTCTTGTCACATTAGTTTTTTGTTTGTTTGTTTGTTTGTTTGTTTTTGTTTTTGCTATTTTACAAAACTTTAGCTTTCTTGGCGCGACTTTTAAATCCAATTTAAATAAATTTAGCGAAAAGTAAAGAGGAAGTATGCTTTAGAAGATGGTTGGGGGTAAGTGGGTAGAAAAAAATAATATAAGGCTACAGCAGATCGCGAGTGAGTACTTCTTTATAATTAATATCTAATTTGTCAGTGTTCAGTTTATGTTAGCTGATGCGTATACTGAGATGATCGACAATCAAAATATGACAAACAAACTCTGGTTACTTCTAACTAATTACATCCTTGCCCTCTTCATATGTAGTCTCTTGAAATTGCTTTCTCATACAGGACTGTTAAAAATAATACACACTATGCTTCTGTATCAGTGAACAGATGGTTCTACTAACTGCTGTACGCTTGGTGGGTAAAGAAATCTAATATCCTGTGTTTTCCTGTAATATCCTGGGTTTACGGATACAAAAACACAGCGGCTCGTTTTCATTTCAAAATCAAATTGCTTTTTAATTTTTTTTTTTAAACGAAATATTTTCTTGATTTTATTTTTTAAGTTCAGAAGTGGCAGAATTATAGTTTTTGGAGAAGTGTGGTCTAAAAGTCATAGGGGTCACCATTTGTCTGTTTTCTGTTTACTTGTTATTTGGCATAGACTGGATCCCAACAGTCGGCAGAAAACAAACTACTTTTTTAACGAGGTGACCATTGGTAGTATTAAAGGGCTTCGACTCATGCATAAAAGTCAGGGGTATTTTTAGGCCACGCTACATGTATTAATTAAAAATCATAAATTTCTTTTTTGTTCAGTGGTCGATGCATATAAGCCTCTCCCCTACAGTAAACTTAAAAATTCTCTTAGGATCAGCTTTAAGGCCTGTCACAACATTTCGCTTACAGTATCAACAAGAAATCACTTTTAAGGGCAAGTGTTGGGTGAAAACTGTGATAAACAAGAAATGGATGACGTGAAAGACTAAATGCCTTAAATCATAAAAAGGAATAATAACAAGAAATAGATTAAGGTGGGGCTCTACCTGAATTTTTCGTGAAATTTGAAGAGATTTTAAGAATGGATAGAAGAAAGAAAATGATTTTTGGAACACTAACAGACAGTCGATAACCACGCAAGAGCACCCCAGGTTGCTAGTGGACTAATTTGGTATCCGTCTATTAATTATTAACTACAAATTCTAATTTTAAAACTTCACTAAATCTTCAACATTTCTTATTTCTTTTAATTTTACCAATCCTTCAAGAAAAATTATTTCCTTCCAAATATACCCAAAAAATCACCCAAAAATTCATAAAAAACCCTAAATCATTGATTTGTGTTATGAATGGAGGGTTTTTGTATTGCTTGAAATGCAAACAAGATATTTTCATTTGACCGATTTTAAGCGGCGTGAAAACGGCTTTCAGGTGAACCCCCACCTTAAGACATTTGTTTTGCCTGTGACCATGTACCGTCTCCCAGTAATTATCTATCTCTTTCTTTCTTTCTTTCTTTCTTTCTTTCTTTCTTTCTTTCTTTCTTTCTTTCTTTATTTATTTATTTATTTATTTATTTTTTTGTTTGTTTATTGATTTATTGATTGATTGATTGATTGATTTATTTATTTATTTATTTATTTAGTTCTTTATTTGCAGGATATCCCCTGATTTTAGCCAACTGGTGACCTACGGCCTCGTTGGACAAGTATCAGGCGACATTCCGCGCGATTTCGCAGGATAATTGTTAAATAATCGCTGTCCACATGACGTGTTTTGTCCAATGAGAGTGCACTCTGGACAAGTTGGCATACACGTGCGTTAGTCATCAGTACAGGATTATAAAGCAAAACAATATGATTATGCCATGATATATACATGCATGAAGGGAGTGAAAAACGCATATAAATTCAGGATGGAAGAATAGCTTAAGAATGAATAACTGATGATGGAAGTAGAACGGAAAAACGAAAGCTCATATCAGTATCTCGATTTTTTTAATTAACCTTTTTTCTTTCATTCTTCCACTTCCTCGGTAAAAGTTCTGGTCTGGCTTCTGCCCTTGATGGACCTTTTACTCTAACCACTGCACTGAGGACCTATCAGCTGCAGCACTGGCGTTTACGAAGCTATACAAAACTCAGACTGGCTGAACAATTACGTGGTTTAGGAAAATAGACTGGAGACTGGAAAATACAACTGATTCAAAACTGACTCAAAATAGACGTACAACAGGAAATAACAGAAATCGGCTTCGAAAAAGTTTTAATGATGTAATGATGTCTTATTGTCTCATAGGCGTACGGGCCGGGGAGGCTGGCGTGACTGCAGTTCCCCCCCCCCCCCCCCCCCAACTCAGATTTTTTGGGCAGCAAGAGAACTTTGGGCAAAGCCAACCGGTTTAATTTAGAGAAGTTCCTATTTTTGTTTTTTTTTTTTTTTTCGAAGAGATAGAAATTTCTATTTTAATCTGAAGGCGGCATGGTAAAGCCAGTTAAACCCATACGTGATAGTTTGGGTAATAGCAGTGATGCAAATAGAGGTCATTTTCTGGAACTAATTCACTTGTGGTGCAAGCTTGGCTAAAGGATAAACCATTTTCGACCCCAGAGCTTTTTGGGTTTGACTAAGAGAAGAGCTCTGGAGTCGAGATTGAAGGATAAACTCTATGGGCAGCTTCAGAAGCACGCGCAGTGGACATCTCCCTTGATGCAAAACGAACTGCTACGAATTATTGCTGTTCTCATTCGCGAGCGTATCACAAACGATGTGCGAGCCAGCGGATGGTATGGTATCATCTTGGACGAAACATCAGACATTAGAAGAACATAACAAGTTTCACTTTGCCTTAGTTTCGCGCTGAATGGAACGAAGAAAAAAGCATTCATTGATTTCTACGCCACGAAATCAAACGAAGGGGAAGTACTGTGTGAACTGGTGAAATCTGCTGTCACTGAACTCAATCTTGACCTCAAGAACATTGCTGGTAAAGCATTTGATGGGACGACTAATATGAACGGTGTACACAAGGCACTCTAAACAAGAATAGAAGAGTGCTCCCCAACGGTATCTACGTCCACTGTTACGGACATGTGCTCAACCTCGCTCTTCAGGATACTATGACACAGAATGAACGATTGGAAAACGCTCTGGGGACTATCCAGGCTCTGTACATCTTCTTAGAAGCGAGTCCCAAACGACACGCCCTGTTTAGTGACACAGAAGTACAAGATGAGGATCTAAAACTGACGCTGAAGTCATTGAGTGCCACGCGATGGTCATGCCGTTGGGAAGCCGTAAAGGCCGTGTACGGGCAAATGGAACGCTTTGTAATGTCCCTGCTCACGCTGTTTTCAGACAAAGATCCGAAAACCTACTCTGAGAGAAGAGCCTTATTAACCGCCATTTGTGACTTGGAGTTTATCTTCGGACTGTGAAAGTAATCCTGAGCAACAATAATAGTCTGTGTCGATATCTTCAGCGGAAGACGGTCGACGTCATCTCCGCTCGTAGAAATGCCGACATGACCATTCAGACCCTACGTCAGTGTTGGAGTGAAGAAAGTTTCAGCAGCGTATGGCAGATAGCATCAGCAATGGGTCTGAAAATCAAGAAGCGGCTGACCAATTCTCAGTTTGAATTGCGAGGAGCCAGGGCACCCAGACAAACGCCATCGCTTACACTTACTATGCGTCCATCAACAAGGTGCTGTCCGAGCTTGAGCTTAGGTTTAGCGGAGATGACTAGGAAATACTCTGTGCTTTGGGAAATATTTGTCACAGTGAAACGCTTTATAAAGAAAGCTTCTCCCGCGTTGCTAATGTTACAAAACCGACGGCGAAATTCTGGAAGCCGAGCAGAATTTCGTCGTGTGCGTGTCTAAGGCTACTTGACTGTTTTAGAAATGCTGGAGACAATGCACGGGAATGATCTATTTGACACGTTTCCAGAGTCTTTTTAATGTGGTACATATCCTTGCAGTGATACCTGCTTCATCGTGTTCTGTAGAACGATCATTCAGTACGTTGCGCAGATTGAAAACTTACCTTCGCAGCACCTCAGTAACATCGCACTAGCTTAGTAATGTTTAAAGGGTATTTACCAACTCTGTAAGTCAACAATGACATAGATCGTATCATTGATATCTTATTCCGTCGAAATGGCAGAGACAGCTATTTATTTTAACGTGTTTTATGAGCTCATGTGATAGATTCGTATGTAAGAATATTTTCACTTTATATGTAGGCCTATGCATCGTATGACCCTCGTTTCTTTTCGACCGTTTCGTAAAAATTTGGGCAACTTGAGAGAATTTTTTGAGCAAATGGTTAACCCCCCTCCCTGGCAAAACATTTGCCCGTACGCCTATGTGGCATTTTACTGTGTAGCAACACATTTTCATTATATGGAATGGTTTCCGAGTATGCCTGGGTCACTCACTAAATAATAAAAATAATACATCATTCTCATTTATTTGCCAGGTCTAGCATATATTAACGCAACACTTTTTTATTTCTTCACTTGAAAATGACATCACGATGATATCGAAACGTAGCATAATTTTGCTGATTTTTTATTCTTTACTGTTTAAAATATACCACCACATTTATTCCATGGCACATATGCCACGCATCGACATTTGCAGGATGTTTGTCACAACAACCTAGTTTAATGGCCCAGAGCATCGGAATTAGTAATCGGAAGGTCATAGTTTCGACTCCTGTTAGGCAAACTCGGATTTAGTTTTTCCGAGTACGCCAGTGTCACTCATTAAACAATACATCATTTACAAATCCAACAAGCTCGAGTGGAATAATTGTATTATTAAAAAAAAGTCACAAAAACATTGCTAGATCTTGCTGATTTCGCTTTGCAAGAACAACCCGCAGAAGGCAATTTAATGGTCGCTATTTTACGGGCATGGTATAATGGCCCATACACCATGGCCGCTAAGCCAATCAAATCCCTGGAATTGTATTATACCAGTGATTCAGTTTTTAATAATTTTCATTATACTTGATTGCAGAAGCTTGGGATGTTCCTCCTAGATGAATAAAAGAAAGGTAGGAACCGCAAATCATTCGCAGCCCTCTGGCAAAATAAATGTATCTACCTGCCAGCTGATTCAATTTAATTTGTTCCGACTGCACGCTGAGCAACTAACGGAATACAGAGTGTCAGCTACAGCGCACTGTTATGATAAAATGATAAACAAACTTAATGTTTGGACGGCATGCCAAGTACGCTACCCTTGGAGGCCAAGAAAAATTTTAAATTTTTAATAGACTTGATGTTTACAAGTCTTGGACATTATACTGAGATAATAACTATCTCAAGCATTTATCCTTGAATTCACAAAAGTAGCTCTTAAAGTGTTCGGGAGCTCAAGCAAGTGGTTGCCATTAGATGCTTCCACAAGCCATTAGTGAGAACTGCTGTTTGAAAAGGTCCTCTTTCGAAAGGTAGGTGTGTGACTAAAGCAAACGTCTACGACATTTTGAAATGCAACATCATTTATCTAAGAAAAACATGTGCTCTCTGTTATATCCTGTCAATACATCCACTTGGTCGAAACACAAAAAATTACAAAATTAGAATTGAACTATAGCAGCTTTGACTCGGTCCTCGGTACAGTGGTTTCAACTTTTATTTACTTTCATTATCCCAGCACTTACTTAAGGATTAAGTAACCTAAAATTTCTCCAGAAACGGTTTCACTTAAGCGTAGCATTCACTGAAATCTGCCGCTCCCAGGCGGCTCAGTGTAAACTCTAAACGCAAAATATTAGAAAAAAAGTACATGTACTTCAGGAAAGTAGTGTTCCACAGCTAGCTTTCATTGTTGACACATTAGGAATTCACTTACACCAGCTAAAGGTAGGTTAGATTCATATTTGCATCATTAATGGTATGATTTAAAACCATTACGGCAGAGAATTATACTGGGATGAAAAAAGCATGGCGGTGCGTAGCAGTAATCTAGAGCTTTGATATATATATATATGTTATTTACCGGGCGGGAGGTCCGTATGGGAAAAAACTGTGCCCGAGGTCTTGAGTACGGCCCGAGGCCGAAGGCCGAGGGCCGTACTCAAGACCAAGGGCACAGTTTTTTCCCATACGGACCGACCTAGACCGGTAAATAACTTATTTATTTTTTTCTGTTTGTTTGCTTTTTTTTCGCTGGGACGTTTGTAAGAGTGTAAGTTTAAGGCTGGAGGAGGAAAGTGGTAACAAAATCCTATGAAACAAATGTAAATAGAGCATCAATTTAAGTGGCATGTTTATAGGAAGTTTAATTTTATTTTCAATCGCGAGTCATCATTCGACATCATGTAAAAAAAGAAAAAACCATTTAAGAGTCATTGAAATGACAATCATCTGTCAAACGTCAAAAGTGGATGAATGTTGACACGCTGCAAATGATGACACGCATGTCCAAAAGGTCTAAAAATATCGATCGAGTGATAAAAATTATGACTCAAACACGGCGAAGTTTACTTTTCTTAACGGTTCGATACATGTTTAAAACGTCCCTGGACTTGTGAAAACTAACTTTTCAAAAGCAAGTTCAAGTTAATCTGAGTCTGAGTCATCTGAGATGATAATGTGGCGTTTTCGCGGCTTTGACCTAGCTGAGCTTTCACCACTGCTGCAAGGCGCTGTATTGAAAGAAAAATTGAACGTGCAGTCTTCAATTTTACTGATGTTCGAACCAGCAAAAAAAAACCAGTGAAGGGATCCTCGCCTGAAAAAGCTTGCTTGTCTTCTCTCGGCTTGAATGGGTGCTGCAAGGCTTTGACTGCTTGATTAAGCGGTGCATCGTTTGAAGAGATGGGAGATTTCGTTTCGCTGCTCAGTAGCAAGGACATCTTGCGCTGGTGGTCGTCGGAAGCAGTTTTGTAGGAATCTAAGCTTTTTGAATTCTTACGTCCACTCCGCTGAGCTACATAATAAACAGGAATTTCTGCATCCATCAGCCTTGAAATGCAGGTTTTTCCCACAGAGTGGTTGGTTACATTTTCAGGCAGTCCTGCATTCTTCGCAGCCTTTGTCAAAAATTCTCCGATCTTGTTTTTTCCGAGAGGAGCTCGACTGTACCACACCGGATCTGCAGGCTTTCTTTTGTGGTTTATTGTCAGGAAGACAGGAAGAAAGGCGCCTCGGGTCTCTTCATTTCTTCAGGACGATGGCTGGCGAACTCTAGATACAAATGAAGTAGCGCTGAATTCTTATCTGGAGCGATGCAAGTGTACCTGGCTCGTACTCTCCGCCATCTTTTTTACGGACGTCCATGAAAAATCTGCACAGCAGAATGTTGAGCTCGTTAGGAGGAATGTTTTCCAAGGTTCTTGTCTCTCCAACTGAGGAACAGTATCTTCGCCAAATGTTCAGATCGTAAGTTGTCTTTTTTTTAGTAATATCAGGGCGAAGTGAGTGAATAAAATCTTGAATTTTGCTTAATTGCCTGTCTTGTTCAACTTCTTCATATTTTAATGCCGCGTTTCGTTGGGGGTTTCTTCTTCTGGGTAGTAAAATTCACTTTCGCTATGTACACTCTCGTCTTAATCCATTTTCTTCAGAATTTATATTTTCCTTACATATTTTCACGGGAAGTTGTTTACGTGTAACTATGGCCTTTGTTTGTAAACTTTTGCAACTATTTCAATTTGCCGCGAATAGCGCGGATAAAAATCCGGACCGTGGTCCGTATCGTAAAAAGCTGGACCGGTTACGAGCACGCGATTAGCCAATCAGATTCGAGGATTTGAGATTCCGGCCCGCGGAGATGCTTCAGAAAAAAATAAACCGCAATATGCCACCAAAACGGACCTAAATGTGATGTAAATTTACCAAAATTATAACGAGCCAAGTTTGCCCCATAATCCTTAACCGTGACATTTTTTTTTTAATTAACGAAAGGCATTTCTACAACACCGAGTTCTCCTCTATTCCCTATGTTTCTTCTGTCCCTTTCTTGTCTTTCGTTAACAAATCATTTTTAATTATCTTCACTGATAACCGTTAGCGAATATTGCGTCTGAAGCAGCTGCTTTGAACCAACAATGAAGCAAAGCTTAATGTTTTTGTTTGTCGCGGTGTTAATCTTGCCGTACAATAAGCTCATAGCTTTTGAGTCTAAAGGCTGGTTTCCATATGATCGCAGATCGCAATAAGGTCTGCGATCGTCTGCGATCCTGCGATCGTGATCGCAGACGATCGCAGAAGATAGAACCATGTTCTATCTAAAGGCCGGTTTCCATATGATCGCGGATCGCAGATCGCAGATCGCAGATCGCAATAAGGTCTGCGATCATATGGAAACCAGCCTTAAGGATGAAATCTTTCAGTAGCGGCACATACAATATTGAGGCTACACTTTCGTTCCTGTGATTTGCACCGATATACATCTCTCAACATTCACCGGTCAGTAGTATCCTACATCTCGCCTTAATTTTTATTCACATTCCGTATCCAACCTAAAGAAAGCACATCCCACTTCTGCCACCATGTTTTTCTTTTATCCCCCATTCTGCTCATAAAATCACAGTCCCATTCCGCACCCTACCTACTCCTACCTACAGAGAGCAAGAGCATATTTCACTTCTGTTACCATGCGATGTTTTCTCTCCTATCCCACCTTTAAAATACATAGTATCCTCATCTTGCATCACACCAAGTGATATCGTATGTTTTCTCAGTATAGATTCATAATAAAAATATTCCCTTTCAGGGATAGCTGAGTAATAGCGATTCAGTCATGATAGGGCAAGTGAAACCGATTGACACTTCTGGTCATGCCTTGAAGAATAAAGTTGAGTCAAAAGAAACATCCGAGAATTCTAGTAAATGGAAAGTGTTCGCAGCCAATACAACTCTTCATGGACTAAGACACGTCTGCCACAACGGCCATTCCTCATGGAAAAGGGTCATCTGGTTGATGTTTCTTTGTGCTTCAACTGGCTTTTATTTTTACCTGGTACCCATATGCTTGAGAAAATATCTCTCTTTGCAAACAAAAACAGTAATTTCGGAGGAAATCCCTAGGAATGGCCTGAAGTTCCCTGCGGTGACAGTCTGCAATTTAAACAAGTTAATGAGATCTAAGATAAACGTTCGTGATGAGGACGAAAGGTTTGAAATAATGGGTTTAAACATAAGTGGGTGTAGTGAGACTTGTCATGTACGTGGTAATCTCACTTGTGGTCAAGCCTTGATGTGTGCTTTTAGGTGGTTCGGGCCAGCTATGGTAAAAGATTGCAACGAAACAACGCGACAGCGCATACTCAATGGTCTGAACCGCTCATCAGAACGCTTGTTCAATGAAGAGGAATTTCTCATCAAATATGGCCATGATATACGTACTATGTTTGTTTTGTATTGTCGCTTCAGTGAAAAAATTTAATGCTCCGATCGCAACTTTGTTCCAACACTTACTAGTGAAGGGATTTGCTTCACATTCAATTCTGGTTATAATAACACCGCCTTGCTCCATACAATAAATGAAGGCCCTGATTTCGGGCTAAATATTGTACTCGATGTTCAAACTAACAAAAGCACAATGAGCGATTTTTCAGACGGATTTAAAGTAATCGTCCACGACCAAAATACACTCGTCAATCGGGGTACCGGATTTAACATCTTACCTGGTACGCATGCGTCGGTTGCGATTAAGCTCAAGAAGGTCAGTGTTTTCTTCATCCTCTTTATCTAGTCCTTAGCCTAATTTGTACGTTCAGCTTTTTAGGTAATATTTAAAAAACGAGCAGGAGTGTTTTATCAGGTTTAAAACCACGAGGCGCAGCCGAGTGGTTTTAAACCCGATAAAACAAGTGCTGCGAGTTTTTTGAACGGCTTCAAAAACACTCCTGGAAAAGGGTGTGTCAATAGTGTACATAACAATTATGCTTTTGTGAACGTTGGAAATTAGCAAACGAGAAAAACACCGCATACTAATGAGGAGTGTTTTATCAGCTGAAAAAACACCGCATACTAATAAAGAGAAGGTTTATTGATATCAAGTCACCGCACGTGATGTATTATGGACCACTTGATAGGTCAATAGGCTTATAAATTATTAATAAGTTTCTAAGAGAAAACTAGCAAATTCCAGTAATATTAATTAAAACATGGAACAGAGAACCATCTTATACCATTTTATTTATTCAATTTATTTAATTCGGAAAACCTGTTTACGCCATTCTTTAAGTAATGAGCACATATTGCAGGGCTATGTTATAAACCAACATAATTATAAGATCGATGAAGAACGTTCCGTGTCATAGTATATTTGGCCCGACCAACGATTAAAAAATCTATTTGACGAAATAGTTACATGTAATTATTTCCTTTATTTACCTTCTTATAGTCACCATAATAGCTTCTGCATAAATATGCGCCTTACTTAAAGTTTTACCCGTCTAGAGGTGGGATAAATTCTGAAAAAGCCGTAACATCGTAGTTTGTATGTTTCAAATGTAAATGCCAAGTTCACTGCTATAGTTTTGAATGGGCCTTTTGCACTAATTGGTCACATAGTAAAACAATCTGCCATACTGGATGGCAAAAAAGCGTAGTATCTTCTACTGGGACACCGAGACCAAAGGAAAGTCAAGCTTGACAGGTCGGAATTCCTTTGTGTTCGAATCTACTACACTCTTTTGCCACACGGTATGGTGGATTTTGTACCATGTGACCAGTTAGTGCAAAAGGCCCACTGGCCAATTCTCAATGAATACAAACAACTAAATGGACCATTATAAATAACAGCATTTAAAAGCAATAGATGCCAATTGGTTAAACTTGTGCAGAAAAAAATTCTGATTATTTAAGGTGGCACAAGATTTCAAAACAAAGTAAAATAAAACGGAAGCAAAACTGAAAACAATTATTTTCGAATCCTATCGCTGCTCAATGCTTACGTACCCCTCTTAGAATACGTATAATTCTGATAATTCTTTATTTTACTAAATCTTATGGCTGGTTTTGTACGTCTTCCAGCTCCCTACCGAACAAATTGTCGACAGATCGACCTGCCAGGAATTGGTTCTTACACAAAGGAAGCCTGCAATTACCAGTGTTTCTCAAACATGACCATAAAACAATGTGGTTGTCGCCGCACTGGACTTCCAGGTAGAATCGTAATTCTATTCGTTTCAAATAGGAAGCACTAAATGCTTTCAATTCATTACCATAGTAGTTCTGTAAGCGTATCTGAATGCATCTTACCTTTCCACGAATCCATTTTTTTACTTATGTTTTTTCAAAAGGAATGCAATTTCTTACTTGTGATGTGTTGCAGTGTTTTCATGTTAATAACTTGTAACAATACCATGTATTGTTGTGCCAATCTTCAACATCTCCCGCCAATCCCAAGGGGGTTTGTACTTTTAAAAAATTACTTCTGCAACTCGGGCCAAAAAGCCTCCTATATTCCCCTTAAGAGCTCAAATGCACGGGATGTTCCCAGGGGAAGGGGTGGGGCGAATGTTTGGATTGGTTCGCTCCTTTGGATTAAATTCTTGTTGATTTGGTTACTTGGTTAACCAGAGAACGATGTAACAAGTCTACCAGGACTTCTTTTAGTTCTTTGTTATTGTTTTATGTTTGTTTGTTAAATTTAATATGTCTTGCTTTTGCAACTATTTTTCCTTTGAGAATGATGAATTTTTCAGTGAATAATGAATGTACACAGGCATACTCGGAAAAAGGAAATCCGAGCGCTCCTATCAGGAGTCGAACCTAAGACTTTCCGATTACTAGTTCAGATGCTCTACCACTGAGGTACAGGAGACTTGTGGGAGCTGAGGCCATTAAGCTAGGTTCATGGGACAAACATCCTGCATACTGCTAAGATTAGAATGTCAATGTGTGGCATACGCACAATGGAATAAATTAGGCTAGATTTCTGCCGCTTCCTCGGGTCCGGCTCTCCTCCCCGAGAAGAGACGGCTGGACGCGTGAAAGCCGACCTTGTCTGTGACGTCATTTGAAAATTTAGTTTATGCGTTCTCAGATGTCTACTTACTTTTGGACTTCTTCGCTTTTCCGGTCGTCTCCCATGAACACGGTACTCACTCCAACGGACTGAAGAAACTGAACTTGGTCTTCCATGAGCGACACCAGAGGAGAAATCACAATCGCGATGGACTTCGCATTTGGCAAAGGTTTCACGACTTTAAAAAACAATTGGTGCGGACTGAGAAATAAGCGACTTTTCCAAAACTGTCGGCTGAATTGCGAATACATCTTCACCATTGCCCAACTTCTCGACCGCTTCTCGCTGTATAGATCTCAAACTATTAAGCTTAAACGTCTCCAAAATGTTATCACAAGCTGCTTCAAAGGTCGCCATGTTTCAACTCTATCTACTTTATGCAATATTCGTGCATGCAAAAAAATGTGCAGGCGACACCCCGATTGGCTAACACTAACAATAGTGCAGCTCACGCGTCCAGCCGTCTTTTCGTTGGGGGGGAGAGGGGGGGGGGGGGTTGAGCGCGGGCTCATTTTCCCGAACAGTGAGTGGTGATCGAGCCTAGAATAAATGTGATGGAATATTTTTCAGGGTCACCTTCAGTACCACTGTGCTCTTTTCAAGATTCCAGATGTGTGGAGGAGGCTCTAAGTAAGAAATCGTGTAACCAAACAAAACAACAACAAGGAATGAATTTTTCTCACAAAGTTGCTTATGTTTTCAAACTGCCGTGATATTTTACCACATGCAGTTCCAGTAAGCCTACTCTAGTTTGAAACTATTGCCAGAACTTTGTAAAACTTTTAGGTGCTGCAATGTGAGTTCAATGATTGGCAACTCATCATCGTTATCATAATTATCTTCATGGTTAAATATGCAGGCAATGGGCCCTTCTCAACTAACGGTCACATGGTACAAAAAAACACCTTGCTGGATGGCAAGCTACACACTGGGCCATCCAATGCAAAGAAAATTCAAATTTGACTGGATGAGGTTGCTTTGTTCGGATGTCCCAGTGCGTAGCTTGCCATCCAGTAAGGTGTTTTTTTTTTTTTTGCACCATTTAACCGTTAGCTGCAAAGGGCCCATTGGAATTCTGTCTTGCAAATTTCTGTACTTTTTAACCCATCGCCAGACATCGGTGACATTTGAGCCCACGAATGTAATATCCTGCGGTAGCTTTAGCCTTGTATAGAGAAAATGTATGAAGAATGAAATAGTTCATGGAATATTTCTTGAAGAATTAGCAAATGTAAAAATGTGTATGCCAGACGAGATAGACTGATCTATTACAAAACACGTCGTGCACAAAAGAAAGTGGAGACTTTAAATTTAATGGTATCGGTTCCTTTTGAATGTTTTCTGTGAGCATTTTTAACGCGAAAAATTACAACGCGTAGAGGGAGAATTATCGACAAAATCAAAACTCATAGTTTATAATCAACGATTATCGGAAAACCAAATGCGATCGTAAAATTGTATATGTTGGAATTGAAATTACATACGTTAAAATAACTCACCATGTGTCTCACAGCTCTGCACTATTTCGATGTTTCTTTTTTCTTTTGAAAACCCTCGAAAAAATCGACTTCAGTAAACATCCGGCATCCATGCTAAAATTGCGAAATCTGCCACCAGTTTGAACTGCGATATTTCGGCCGTCTATGCTCCAATTTTGCTCCAAAAGACCATTTGAAAGATATTTTTCTCTTGTTGTACTTTAATGCAACATTTTAGACCAGTGGTTTTACCACAAAACAAAAATTTCCGTAGTGTATGCTTCACTTTTGCTTCTCATCAGCGGAATATGAACCCATAGTCATCGTTTTAGCCCAGCGGTTATTATCATTTTTTGCCGGAGTTTTGATATTCGCGAAGGAAATTTTTTCCCTTTTCTTTGTATTTTGCCATGTCGGAAACTTTTACGTCTCGAGAACAGTTGCAAACAAATTTTCAACTAAACTTTTCAGAAAATACGTCGTCCTTGCAGACAGCCATTTTGTTCTTACCAAATAGCCGCTGATAATTCCGCGGGCTCAAATGTCCCCAATTTTTAGCGATGCACGGCAAACGTAACTTGTATTTCAAACTTATTTACCTTTTCGAAGCCTCTTAAAATGTTTTGTTGACAACAAAACACAGTTAATCCCTGCAGGGTACATGCACGAAACTTCATACACTGGACCTCCCATACGCAGATATCGCAGATGAAGAGAAAAAAAAAGGCACAGAAAAGATAAGGGATTACGAAACCATGGGCCACATACAACTGTCTTACCACTGGGCTGTCACACTGTTGTGGAAAAGGCTTATATATTTCGTTGAAGATAGTTTGAAATCTCAAGAGCCCCTAGCGGTAGAGTGCTCAGTCAGGCTCAGTGCTCGGTATCGCAAACTAGGCTCATGGGCAGAATTGTCTTATTTTGCCACTGTTTTAGTTGACTTATATTACGTATACGTACAATTCTAAAGTTCATTCGTTCTCTATCCTATACAAATCGTTAATTATGGCTAGTTTTACTCATGTATTATCGACACTCCTCAAAAACGGGGGGGGGGGGGGAAGCAATCATGCATTCGAGTTTGCAGATCCCAGCTGTAATTTACTAACAATTAGACATCCAATGAAATGCATTTGACATTAATATGTTTTCTTTTAATTGAGTTTATTATAAATTAACCATATTGCTTTGCTGAGAATTGGCGGAATTTTCTCTCGTTTAAGACTTACTTCTTTTCCTTTTTGCTGTATGTAACGTTCCAGGACAAGGCAACATCACATCGTGTTCCTGCACTAACGCATGCCCAGAGCTGGTCTACGAACCTCGCATCTCGTATTCCAAATTTCCGGATGCCTCAGTGATTGAAATTTACTACTATGGAAAAAAGGAGAGTATCGACTCTATGCGGTAATTCATTAACGGTAACTTCAGATAACTATTCCTCTCCCTTTTAGACTTAAATTGGTTAGTTCAGAAATGGCTCAAGAATATTCAAATAACTCCAAGAGGATAAACTTCCCAATTTGAATATAACAATTCTGAATTTAGTTTCCACAAATTAAAGTGTAATCATTGGGTCACTGATCTCTGTCGGTGACTCAACTGGTAGTCACAACATCATAAAGTGCCATCTACCATCACCAATACAACTGAAGTATGATAACTGATTTAAAAGCTGGGGTTGGAGGACCCTTTAATAAAAGTAAAAGGCATAGCGGTTACACATTTTAACAAAAACCCTTAATAGTACAAGACTATTCTTTTGCGGGCATGGCTCCAATTCTCTTGCTACCCAAGGAGCCTTCTTTGTGAGGTGCTGATTCTAAAAAAACAACACACACACTCCTGGCTAGCACTGCTTTAAACTTAAAAGAAGTGTAAGTATAAGAACCTCCCAACAATTTTATACGGGATTTCTGTTCCTAACCCAGTCCTAAAGATGGGTACTCAGGAGTACTGCATCATTTTCACTTCGTTTCTGTTGTTATCTTCCCCCAGCTTTGACCCACCGTGTACTTAAAAGTTCCTGTAGATCAAAAAGTCTGACTCCTCAGTAAAGCACCTCCCTTGAAATAAGCCCCCTCTGTGCTTAGGCCTATGTCATGTGCATTTAGTCTTAAGAGGAAAACATGAAATGTGGAAATCTTTTCTTACGTACCCTTCTTATTGGAATACTTTGGAGAACACAAATAAATGAGCTGCTCGTTTATTTTTGTTCTCCAGAGGCTTTTGTTATCTGATAGGACGATAAAAACAGGCTCCACTACACTTGAAAAACAGTCTACCTAACTCACTCTACCTGTATAAAATCTCCTCAAGTCGCCTAAAATCACCATAAGTAACCCAAAATTGTGTAAAGTCGCCCAAGATGATTGCCTTAAGGCGCTTAAAATCGCTTCAATCTCAGAGCGGGTTTTGCTTAATTGGTCTCAAGTCGCCCACAGTTGTGGCGACTTTAGGTCCTAGAGTATTACTTAAATTAAGAATCCGCCATTCCTTTACAAGTAAAACAACAGTCCTTATGGAATAATATGCCGTTTGTAATCACATGGAAGCCAACCTTATGCTTAATCATTCACTTTTTCATGTCATCATTATCTTCTAGAGATAACTATGTTTACCTTCAAATGGTTTTTGAGCACCTAACTTACGAGAAGCGCGAGGATATACCAAGCTACGGAGCTGAAAGCCCCTTTGGTAAGTGCATTAAAATGACAGTGAACAAAATTAAAGCAATGATCCCTCTCACTCTTGGTTCTACCTGATGTCAAAAAAAAACATATGACCACTTCCCGAACTCACTTTCTCAAAGGATGCAATTAAGTAACCAAAAATTAAGTTATTAACCCTATCTATACCTTTTTTGTCTTCCGGGGTGGGAAAATTCCCCCCCCCCCCCTCCCCCTTCCATAACTTCACAAGTATAAAACCCATGACAGTGAGACTAGGAGGATAGATAGTACGCCCAACGCGAATTGATGACGTCATATGACGTGATAATTAGGCCATGATTGCCAAATTACGACCATCTATTTTGTTCTATTTTACAACCATGGCCGTGGACTTGAACTCAGGTCTATCCGGCGTGAAACCATTCAGGCTGAGTGTCAGAGCAAGACTTCACCTAAGTTGTATTTTGAGTCCTATGCTCAATCAAGTCGGAGACCAATACGCCCTTAAAGGGAATGTTACTGAAGATATTGTTGATGTCAGGTTAATAACAATTGTAAGCAGTTAATCATGCAATGAATACGAGCTCTCCACTTCTGCAAGAACTGCACTGAAGTGTAAAGCTTTTTCACGTGACTTCAGCTTTTAAAATCCTGCGATTTACCTTTGCAGCCCAAAACTGGCATCCACAAGTTATATTTATCGAAACCACCGTCTTACTGCCTTTCGCCTGTATTTAGGGCTGTCAATCTTTTTTTTTTCCGAAGCGATTATTTATCATTGTATTTTTAACCTTTTACTCATCTCATTATAAATGTATCCATTATTGCAGTACTAATTATTTTCCTATGGAAGTCGAGTGTCAAGTGGAACGGAAGTACTGTTCTCTTCTCCTGCCACTATCTTGTTTCATTGGAACTTTTTTAAAATATTTGTATGAATTATGTTGCGAATTCATTGAACGTAAATCAATCAGTCACTGGAGGACGTCATTTCGCACAAGAATAAAAACAAGCTTGATGATCTCTTTCTCTCTCTTTCTTTTATAATGCATTTTAGGTGAGATTGGAGGCCACATGGGATTGTTTCTTGGCTGTAACCTTTTAATCATCTGTGAGTTCTTCGACTTTATCTGGGAGGCACTCATGTCCCGGATAAAAAAGCACCTCACAGAAGTTAACGTCAGTTAAACTCTTGAACTTTGACCCAAGCTCTCAACAAGACATGGTGTCTAGGTAATTCAATAACTTGAAGTGGAATTCCCTCTTACACTACAGTCTAATCTGCAGATTTCCTAAAGTGCAAGTAGTTTATAGACATTCTTATTTTGGAGGAATATTCAAGAAGGAGGAGAGTACAGGTTACAGGTGAACAAATCGTGTGAAAGATTAACATCAGAGAGATCAAACTGAACCTACACTTATGAACATATTTAAGGACGGAGTGACCAGTTGTATGCATACTATACTCAAAGACAGGAAAAGCAAGGATGTTTCATCTGAGTTATGACCGCTGCGACTCACAAGCGCAAAAACTAAGAGAGTCAGGTTGTGTGCTGCTCTCTTCCCTTGCACTGTTCTAAGGACACAATGCCAAGATTCCATGATACATAACAGAAATACAGAGGGGCGATGTATCACGTTTTGGTGGAGCATTAATATAACGGGCAATCATTGAGAGATTCAGTGTCTATGATTAGCAGTATTGCCTTAACACCCTGATCATGCGCACTAATTGTGGCCACTTTGCACTGATAATGGTGGCTTTAATGATTAGAGAGAGAAGAACAAACTCTTTGTATCTGTTGTTTATTCTGTTGTTATCGTATGCTTGTAGCTATGTAGTGAAAAAAATTAGTAAATTAAGTATTAACAAGCGAACAGGACCACAAGAAAGAACCGCTCTGTAATTTTAATTTGAATGACCATAGTTTAGATTGTTTGAAACACGTAACTCATTTAAAGTTTGACACTAGGATTGAAATAACTCAGTAAAGATTATTATTCACCACCTTCGTTTTGAGAAATTTTAAAATAAATTATTTCACGAACGCGCGGTGGATATCAAATGATATAAACCCAACCAGGGACATTTGCGCTCAGTTAGCTTTAATCATCTCATATCCAAAACGTACTAGTGGAATAATGGTTTTGTTATAGCAAGCAAGAAATATTATTAAATCTTGTTTATTTTATTTTGCAATAAAGAGGAGAAAACTTTTATGTCCCACTATTTCTCGGGCATGATATAATGGCTGATATTTCATGGCCGCTAAGCCAATCAAAACTCTGGAATTGCGTTAATCAATGATCACGTTTTTTGATAAATACCATTAGGTCAAGCATATTATTTTCTTGTCCAACGTAAACATTACTATTTGATAGCACTTCTATTTTACTGCCTATTTCTATCAATTTATCAAATGCTTAGCGCAACTTAGCTTGTGCCTGTATTCTTCATTTTGCATACAGAATAAAAAAAGGGTAAGTACAGAGCTGACCTTACGTTTAGATTGCTGTGTTTTAGCAAAACTAGTTAGTATATTTTTAGCCTGTCTATTTTGTTGTATATACTGAGCCTGTTCCGATTAAAAGGCTCAGAAATGAGGCTGTTCGAAAAAATATTATCAGCCTTACCTTAGTTACTTTTTAAAATACACCAATTTCAATGTTTGAGGTTATTATTAAACACAATTCATGCTTCAAACTTCTCCAGGACTACGCTCTTCCTGCGATTTGCTTTTAACCCTGTTGGCTCGGGATTCTATAAAGTTCCACAGCAAATCCATAAATTCAAACAGTGTTAGTAAACTGCAGCCGAGGAAAAGGCCCATGTTGCCGCCAATGTCACCTGCAACAAAAGAATCTGTGATAAACGTTTTTGTATAGAAATGCACCTAACTCTAAATTCCTGCACTTCATGTCAGAATAGTTCTTTGTCGTCTGTGTCGTTTACATATAACTTTTTGTTTGAGAGCAGTGTTTAGGTGGGTTTTGAGGCCAGAGGACACTTTGAGACTGACAAAACACGGAATAACCAACTGTTAGTGTTAGTCCAATGCAATATTTAAACACTTAGTGGAATAAAACTTAATTTCTATTTATTCCCTGCCATTTGTGAAAAAATCTTTAGTCCCAATAAGATTCAAACGAGGAATCACTTCCTTAACTGCATTGCTGTCCTGATCCTGTCTCAAACATTATTTGGGATCGGTATTGGCGTGTTAATTTGCCTTCATAAACGCTTGCAAATAAGAACGACAAACCATAATGAAGCTTTTCTAAAGTAAACGCAAGATTTTAATACATTTAAATACAACCACCAACGTCTATCAAAAGACTGGGCTAAGAAACAATTTCAAGTTATTGTCAGTTAAAAAATTGCAAATGAGAAATACACTGTAATTTGACGCCATAATGAAGCTACTAACCTAACAAACTGCTCAGTTTGTAACTTGGTGTTTCTGTCTGAAGTAAGTACCCTTGGTGCTGAAAGCCAACTTGAAGGAAAACTAAGTTTCTCCTGAAAGTGGAGTCGACACAAGATCACTTTAGTGCTCGCTTACTACATTACACTAATTTTATTACCTGTATTACACCCGTAAATCCAGGTCATCAACGGGCAACGCCGGAATAACTGGTCATTGTTACACCAGGTTAAAGCAGTCTTACATATAAGAAAACGATTGTACCAGTTTTCATCGTAAGGTGGGGCACCAATGTACTTATTAACCTGCAAAGTCTGTTGCTTCATAGACGACTGAGACTCAACTCAACTTTTGAGTGGTGATGTGCACACAATTACCTGAAGTACTAAAACTTATGGTTCTGGTTGATTGACTGAAAATCCTTGTTTCTGTTATTTTTCATGTAAATTATCAAACACGAGAAGGTGTGTTTCATCAGATATCCAAACACTGAGAAGCAGGTTGTAAAAACGAGGCGCAGCCGAGTTTTTTTAAACGACTTCGAACTGTTTGGATATCTGATGAAACACACTTTCGAGTGTTTGATATGGCTTCTCAAATGATCAATAATTCTTGGAGAAATACAAGGCTAAAGTTGGCAAAATTTTATGGTAATTAGGATCACATATCCAAACCACGGTCACGGTAGTGATTTTCTTTGTTTTCTCTTGATGAATTATTAATGAGTTTGAGAAGGGTTATCAGCACTCGGTACAAGTTTGGACACTATTCTGTTCTGTTTATTTTACAAAACTGTTCAGAGTTACTGATAGAACGGTTTGCAAGGGTTATTGGAATCAAAAGAGAAAATTCAAGTTGGAGGTAACCATGCACTGTTCAGAGATAAAAAAAAAAAAAGCAACAATAATTCTAAATAGCCTTAAAATACATAACAATGTATAGCATTTCCGCAAAATTGAAGCTTAATTATTTCTCAAAAATGCCGGGCTGCCCAATTTTGTTCTCGGGTTGCAATAGCCCTTGCTAAGATCTGCTTTGCCCTCATAAACCACAAAAAAATGCCCTGGCATTAGGCACCGTTATTAGAGAAGACCAGGAAATATCGAACAACCCGAGTTACCAGGAACACCCCAAGATGCACATAACATTAACGTACCCGCACTAACGCAGGAAGGTATCGTCATCAAAATACTTCAGATCATTCATTTAACAACAGCGACAACAATTTATTTACAAATTCTGATATAAGTTGCTTGTCCCGCAAATAGCCACAAAGCTACTCGAGGCGGGACAAGACGAGCACGAGAACACAACGGAAAATAAAAATTACGATAAAGTACAAAACATGCTGGAAAAACGGAAAAGAAAAATAAAAAAAAAAGAAAAAACTTAACGTTACATAAAAACGCAGATTTAGATAAGGCTATGCAACAAAATTAAAGTAAATTAAATGTAATTTTATTATCATTAATATTGTAATAGAAAAGAGATGAAAAGGGAAAAGGAAAAATCACATTATACTATTAAAAGAGAAGGACATGGGTGATCCACTTCAATATTTGCAGAAGAGCAGGCAATATCCAGTCCAGTGCCACATAAAGGAATTACGGTTACAAGAAGAAAGTGAAGTGTTTCGAGAAGACCCTCAAAACAGGCATAAATACTCAGACATCTTTCACAACTCGTTATATTTCTGTTCTCACGTCGTAACACAACAGCATGCGCATGCTCTTTGAAAACCTCAGGGGCATGCGCTACAAAAGATATAGAAAAGATTGACAACAAGCTAGGATTGTTGCAGGAGACGATCACTGTTCACCCAAAGTAATTTCACTGTAAAGCAAGAATGCTTACCTCTGATATTCCATGCTTTTGTTGTAACCAAACGCGTGCTTCAGGATCTTCCCTACGCCGTCATCCGGGAATTCAGAATAAGAAACCTGGGTTGTGTATTCGATCTCTTCGCATGGTACTCCACAGTCACACATAAAGGGATTGTACGACCCTGGATTAGAAAACGACGAGACGTACCACTGTCATATCTCTCAAAGTGATTTTTTACATGCTTCAAAATGTTAGGAAGGCCAGTGAATGCCCTAGAAGAACTCATATTAAGGTTTTCTTGGGGTTATCCTGTTGTGGTAGGGAGCATTACTTGTTTAATTTTCTAAAGACTCTAACCTCTCTCCTTGTATCAGTTATCTGTGGAAAGCGTATGTGGTGGTCATACTAACAGGTCGGACAGCGGGTTTGGAGTTAGATGGGAAATCCTGTGGGTCTCCGTCCCTTGCCCATTTTATGCTTCTAGGTTTCCACGGATAGTAATGAAAAATTTTACAACGTACATACCTAAAGTCTGCTCAAGGCAGAACTGGTGTTGGAATGTGCATACAGGTAAATTCGAGGATACTACAGAACAGAGACAAAACAATTACCATTACCAAAAATTTTAATTTCGTCCGTGATTCTAGTCAGTCAGGCCTACGGTCGTGCAGTGCAATTCTACTTACTTCTTCTACTTACCTTTTTGAGGCTGAAATGAATTAGGTCATAAAGTGAGGAATTCACAAAGAGCTACTGAGCTATTAAAAGTTCTTTTGCATGATACTATTTGTTATGAGGACAACCACGCATTCAACTTGAAGTATTATTCATGTGGTGCTCTTTATTATACTGTACAATATGATTCTTGCTTCAGTGCGTGGATGAAAATCTATTGTCTCTAGAACATTGTTATAGAGAATAGTCCTTGCCCGTGTTGCTCTTTCTTTTGGGTACATTTGCAACTTGAACTTTGAATTGATTGAATGATTGGTTGCTTGCTTGCTTGCTTGCTTGCTTGCTTGCTCGCTTGATTGATTGATTGGTTGATTGATTGATTGATTGATTGATTGATTGATTGATTGATTGATTGATTGATTGATTGATTGATTGATTGATTGATTGATTGATTGATTGATTAACTAACATTGAAAAGGTAGAAATTCGATGACGATCACCACCATAGATTACTTACCTGGCACTCCAATCAATCTACATCCGCAGACTTCTGCGGTGTGGTTTGCCTGGCACTGTGAAAAGCAACCGTCTCTGGTGTAACGTGCTATCTGAGCAAGTACGCGCTGAGTACACTCAGACTTGTACGGAGAGGGAAGACGTTTGTACTGGAAGAAGAAAAATATGATTTCTAACCTTTTTCAATGTCGCCACACTTGACTGTGTTGTAATGGATTCACAGCCATAATTATATATAATTATCTATTTCACATGCACAGTGGTTACAATCACTGGTTAATTTGAAACCAGTTGTCTCTAAGGAGGGGGTAATAAAGGTGGTAGGCTTCCGATGGTCTAATTAAAGCACGAATATTGATAGAGCGATAAGATGTTTAAACATCTCATCGAGGTATCAGTATTCCTCTGTAATCGTTTTATGCTTCGTGCTTGCGCCCACTGGTGGGGTTTGCTATATGGATATTGATGATGAATAAACTGCTTTTGGAATCTTAAACGGCAACGAAATAGAAACAGAAACGATCTAATGAGTAGTATTAAGCATTGCATAGCGTAACATTCCATAATCAGAAAGAAAACTGGTAGCAGTCCAGTCCTTGACTTTGACGTTACCATGGCAACCAATTTTCCACAGGCCATTTTTCAGAAAATGGAAATCCAATTTTTAAATGACGAAAAGTTCCTTTTTTTCGTTTTTAGCTCATATTAGTGTTCTCTTAATGGTTTTAGTTACTTCGTTTTTGGCGCTTTCCTGAAATTTTGGGGAAATCCAGAAATCGAAGATGGCAGATCCAAGATGGCCGCCATTTGGCAATCATGACACAATCATTGACTATTTGTAACGGCTTGAGTTTTGCCAACCAATCAGAGAGCATCGTAAAGCAAAACCAAACCAAATGCAAATTATTTTCCATGCGGTACTAAAACTGCCCCATAAACAAGTCAGAATGCGTATTAAACCAACCGAAAAGAAACTAAAGTAGCTGTGAGTACAGTGTTATTCGGAGCTAATAAGTCGGTGCCCTAATCGCATTTGATAAATTTGCTATGGAAAATATCGCAACGGAAATTGACGCCGCTATGAACTTAAAAGCCTGTTGAAAGAACGATTGGGTGACAAATTTCATTTCCGGGCTGCCGTTTAAGGTCAGCTTGCACAATCCGATTAACAAGGGCAAGTGAGTAATACTTTTAAAAAAAATGAAATAAACAAAATCACAAATTGCTAAAGATTTTAGGCAAAAAGCTTGTTTCAAACTCTTCCCCTTGGCCCACAGTCAGGTGGAGTCGACAAGAGTTGATTCACACCACTGTAGGAGACGAAGCTAGCGTTTCACGGCTGGTTCCCGGCCCTAAAGCTTCACCTCTTGCAGTTTGTATACTGAAAACTCGAGCTGATTTAGGTCCCTCAGGTCGGTGTTAGTACACGAAGAATTATACATCAAATGAGGGCAGTATTTGAAAGCCGATTTTAAGTATTCGGATAAAAGTCAACGTATCAGTAGTGAAAAGGGCATACACTACAAACTCTTTCGAGAGTAATTTCAAGTAAGGAGTAAGTACGACTTGACGGAAACGTGTCACAAAATTTAGGGTCCAACGCCCCGCGGGAAAAAACACCCCATTCTTCCTCCTTCATTTTACGTTACTTGTCACTTTTGTGTGGAATTTGGTATTTCACAACATAATACTTAAGGATAAGTTATTTGAAGGAGAAAGAGGGAAACTGAACGGTCAAGTGGTTCCGGTAAACTTTGAATGATGCTTGGATCGCTTACAAAATTTTGAAAGGTACTCTATTCTGTCTAGTTTTTGTGCACACAGAATTTTCGCAAGAGCTCGCACATTTGGATTCTTCTTGAAAGGTTGCTCCAATGCTCGAATTTTCGAAATCTTGTCTTAGTATAGAAATACATCTTGAAAATAAAATTCTAGTTTTTTAGCCCGTTGTAATCAAGAACATTTGTTCTTCTTCTGCTCAAATTAGCAAAAACTGAAAGCAACTAGCAAATAGAAAAATTGCTTGCTGCCAGCGCATAATTTAGGGCAACATGCGTGCTACTCGTCGGTAGCTACATGTGTTTCAAATTAAATTGCTTACGTTGCTTGTTGCTTGCGGGTCAAATATGATCAGTTCTCGTTCTCGCAACAAAAAACGCATTGCTCTTCTCCTCCTGCCCCTCCTTCCCCCCCCCCCCCCCCCCTCCCCCACCACATCACTAAAACTAGCTTCCCTTCGACTCATTCGCTCCAATTCGCTTCTGTCCCTTACCTCATTAACAAAGGGAACAATATTCCTTTTAAGGAATAACTACTTGCCTTTGTAGCAGCTATGCGCACCAATGTATGCGATCCCGGGAAGACATTAAATCCCTCGTCTATGCTGACAAACGTTCCTTGGTCGTGCACTATCACTCTCAATCCGCGCGAGAATTCGCTAACAGTATTTTCATTCGCTTGAACATCCATCATTATGCTAAGACCTCCAATGGTTCCAGCTCTGCTAGTGCTACGAGCTTGGGTTCCAATTTTACCCGAATTAAAGGTAAAACAACGACCATTTTCGGTAAGCAACGGGTGAAAATCATCTGGAGTGCATTCATCCATGCTCCTGAAGCGACAGTAATGGAAAAACATGTCCCTGAAATCGTGGCCGTAAGCCTCGTGAAATTCTTCAGGGTTGAAAATTGGTTCCTTCGTCGTGTTCAAAGCATTGATAATCTGCTGCCTCGTGGTCGCATTACAGTTATCTGCAATTTCTGGCCCAAATGACTCAATAGCGCAGAGCAAACCTTGGCCACAACTGATGCCATTGTTGATCGATTTAACCACCTCGCACGCAGAAAGATTCAGCCCCAATGTTTCAAAGTCGTCATCGTTTTCAAACATATTTATCTTCGATTTGACGAATCGGTTTAAATTACAAATTGTAACAGCGGGAAATGTTAATTCTCCGTCTTCAGGAATAACCTCCGTGAAATCAGTAGACACAGGTTTCGAGAAGTATTTCTCTACGCTTTGCTGCACAAAAAATATGTAAGTCGCCGTTGCTGCTAATAGCAGTAGTAGCCATATTACTCGACAAAATCTTGAAGGACTTTCAAATATGTGTCGAAATCCATGAACAGTTGTATAACCTATAAATGCTTTCCATATCCCAGCCATGTTGATAATATCCTGTAGTAAGCTTCTCTTTTTCGGATTTCTTTTTTGCCTTTTTTTTTTTTTTTTGTCTTTTTTTTCCACAGTGAAACTTTTAACGCGAAACTTCTATTGCATTTAAGTCATAGTTACAATCCCTCAGCTGGGCAAGAGCGAAACGCACGATAAAAGGCTAGTGTTTGGTTTATGCGGCCAAACATTTTAGACAGCAACTTTTTGTATTTCAATAAAAGGTTGATATTCTTGTGCGCGTTTCCAATTTAAGTAAAGAAAAGCACATAGCAGGAATCATGAATAATTAAAAATGGATTAAAACTTCAAACAATTCAAGCGATTGTCTTTCCCTGTTGTTGGTAAAACTAATATTTTCTTCGTTTCTTTCCCTTTGTGTAATTGGTTAAAACAGTTTGTTCACGTCGTGCAAAAGAAAATGTCTTGCTACGTGTCCAAGATTTCTTTAATGCAGATTCCTTGCTGTGAAAATTTATTCCTGAAGCGATGGATTACTAACTTGTAATGATCAAAATAACCGGTAATCAATTGGCAATATTTGCACGATTCGTCTAATAAAACCAACAAAATTTAATTTAAAAATTCGACTTAGTATTGTTGAACGTTCCCCACAATTAATTGTGTTTACGGTTCATGTACTGGATCTGAAGTAGCGTTGTAATATTAAAGTAATGCAAATAACATAACATATTTGGGGAGGGAGGGGGCAGAATACTGCTTCTTAGGCTGCAAAGATATGTGCCGTCCGATTCGTCGTACACCTGAAACAGGGTGTGGATTTGAACTGTTTTAGATTGAAGTAGCGTATGCTTCAAATAGGACGTAAATTTTTACTCTTCAGGACTGAAAAAGGGACGATGATATGGTTTACGTCTGAAACAGATTATTAAAAAGGTACGTTTTTGTTTGAAAAAAAAATTTAAATCGTTCAAGCTGTCCTCCGCACCTCCCCTCTTCAAAACAAATCCCGAGGATTCTCCCCCCGGAAACATATCCAGCCGTGGATGTTTATAAAAAGCAAGCAAAAACAGGTAGTATCGTTGCTCAATATTTTATACATTTCCCACTGAGAAAGAATATTTTACAGACAAATACTCATTTAGCTGTGTTTTTCCACTGCAGTAATAATTATTATTGCCGCATTAATTATAAAGCGGATTTCCAGTTTTCAGATGGTTTGAAAGGAAATTAATTTCTCACGGAAAATAAGTTCTGACATATAAATTGACAGATAACAAAAAACATTGGACTGTCAGTTTCAAGGAAAAAAACAAATACATCAATTTTAATGCTGTGGCAGGAGATTTGAGTTAGCTTCTCCTTTGCAAAAAATGAAAATGTTTTGAAAATGTTTTTGCTCTGCGAATATAAAGCGAAACACCTCAAAAGCTATTAGGAATGCAAAATAATCATGAAAAGCCACAACCTTTAAACAAATAAAAAGCAATTAAAATGTTCCCTTGCCGAGAGCAAGGCGACTCCTGTTGTAGGCTATTAAGATGTGACCTGTCATGTAGGGTCTTGCTAAATTGGACGAAAACATTTGTAAGATTACTTCGAGGAAAACCGCAGGGAAACGACGCCTAAGCAATTTCTTGTTTTTTTTTTTACTCTCTCTCTCTTTTTTTTTTTTCTTTTTTAATTGGACGATTACTTTTGCAACGTTTCTGACAACCATCGTTAGTCATATTTTTTGCGATTATCATTAGAAATGATGGGGCAAGAAGGCTTATCTTGAAACGAAGGCCAAGGATCAAAAGTGAGGAAGACATTTAAACAAAGAATTTTCTATCCTATAAATAGTCTTGTTTGCGAGAACTGAGGGAACGAAAGAAAGAATACAATTGAATAAATTATCACACAAAATGTCTTTAATTTACACTTCACGTTTTACACTAACGCCCACAAACCTGGGAAATTCAAACTCATTTCTTGACATGTTGTTACGAACTCATTTGAAGGCAGTTTTCTTTCTGACGAAGAACAGTGTCCGCGTCTTGCAATTAGCTTCTTTAGCGCCAAAAAGGGCCTAGGGACGAGAGTAACGGTAACCCCTTCATGATAGACAATCACCAATAACCATAACCAGGTTGGCAGTTGCTTGGTAAATTTAAATGAGGGGGAACTGGGGAGCCAACCCTTCCTGGGTTGTATTACACCTTTTTTTTTTTTTTTTTTTTTTTTTTGCATTTTTCTTTTTCACTTGTGCCAGTTACGTGTCTTTTCTGCTGCAAACGCTGCCTTTTAAGGAAGACTTACTTTTTGAGTTTAGAGCATGATTTCAATTTTTCTACAGTTTGAATGGTCTGGGTCAGTATTCTTTTTATGCCAAATCTTGACTAAAAACACAGAAAGTTAATTTGAAAACTTCGTTCGACATACTAGAGGAAGGCTCCATGCAAAATAACTGCATTTATAACTACGAAGTTTTTCTACGTAGCCATTGAACGTTTTGAATCCACTTTTTAATTGGTTTACAGATAATCGAACGTAGATAGTTTAAGTTCGAATCTAACAACACATCGAATTCGAAGTTTGAATACAAACAAACAAACACACAAACAAAACAGGTTATATTTGGTGTACAAGAGGTTTCCTTTGTTCCCACTTTACATTCATTGTTACTATTTTTTACAATTTGTCTCCTATTTACTATAACAATTTTATTTCACAACAGGTTATATAACTACTAATCTCTTAGAAGTTGGGAAATCGCAACTCCTCTTTGCATTGATCCATTGTAAGAACACGCACGGACTTCGAAAGATTTGTCTGGAGAGAGCTGGGAAATAGAAAGTGAGCTCACCCATTTGGTAATTTATGTCTTCCGTTTTGAATTTCAAAAGAAAAAAAAAGGGCCAACCTGTATGTAGTCTTTAATCTACTCAGCTGTTGGTCGAAGACGATATCCCTCTTGAGTTGTGATAAAGCAATTAACTGCAGGGAATTCTGCTAATATCCGCGGGCCAGTTGCGTTGGAGGTTAAATCATTGACTTTGACTGAGATTAGAGTCTGACATTTACACAACTGGACCCAGTCGTTCAAAGCCCGATTAAGCTAATTCTGGGTTAACGTGAAGTTTGATTCGAGTTCAATTGCTAATAAATAAAGTTTTGCCAAAGATTTTTGTCCCTCGGTTTTGACGAACACTTTTCTTTACCATTAGCTTAAAATTGGCTTTTAAGAACATTTTTAGCGAGCAAGCTGCAAACCTCGGTTAACTTTAATCGTGGATTAACGTTAATCGGCTTTCGAGCAGCCGGGCCCTGGCGTCAAATGATGTCGTTGATTCGTGCGTCACGCAACCCATTACGTGACATGCTTCTTCCTCTGCTCCCGCTTCCACACGATAACAGTTCCCTTGAAAAGATGAAAAAAACAAAGTAAACACAAAAGCACGAAGGAAAACACCACTGAGATCATCTAACATGTCTTATTTCATTGGTACAGAGAGTAACATACGGAAACCACGGCACTCTCAGATTTTACCATTTGCGTTGATGATTAGCGATGAACAAATTTTTGGCGATAAAATTGTGTTTTCGTGCTGAACGTTTTGTGCTTTTCTTACTTCTTGTACGGGTAGAGTCGAATACTGCGAAAATTGTTGCAATAAAAAATTCTGCGAAAATAAAAGGTACATGTATAGGATGGCAGTATGTAGCGATAAATCTAAGGCACTGATGTCCCCTTGTCCTAATCCTCCGTCAACTGACCACAAGTAATTCTATCATACTTAAATAACTCAGGCTAATATAGAGCACGCAAATTCAGAGTTGTATGCATTCCAGGATATAGAGCGGTTTCCAATTGAATTTCATAAAACCACAACCAAAATAACAATGACGGCCAATCATAACAGATACAAACAACACAATCATGGACGAACCACAATTGGAAGCAAATACATGTAACGCGGAAAAACGCGCACGACCAAGTCATGACCGGTTTTGGTTTTGCTTCTCACTGGTTGAGAAAGTGGCGCGAATTCTGCTAACCAACCACAGACCAAAGTACAGAAAACCCAAAGAAAACTTGACATTTCTTTCGACACTCAATAGGCCTTTTCCGAGTTGCTTTGAACCTCATTACGAAAGCGAGGCCAAGTGGAGATACGGAGATTCGTTTCGCTGGCATACGAATAAAAACTAATTTTCATGATAAAGACTTTGCACTTAGGCTCGCTTTCATAATGAGGTCTAAAGCAACTCGGAAAACAGTTTTGTATTATCCTTGATCATGAGAATTCGCGAAATCGCGATTCTACTGTACCTCGGTATCACAGGAGGCTAGTAAGCTCTCGTCGTAATTCCAACAAACGTCTAGGACTGGTGCGGAGTGGCCAAGAAGTTTGTTAAAACAGGGTTTTTCAGCGCGCTCAACATCGAAGAAATACACTGCCATGTCTTCACTGGCACTTACTGACAAGGGAAGCAAATATACAGGAGCTCAGGTGGGAATATTGACCTCTTAGAAATGGTGTAAGTTATAAAAAGGTGCTGTTCGATTCTAGTAGGTAGCTCAGTGTGCTTACAGGTGATAAAACGATATAAACTAGACTAACTGTCTGACTAACGGACGGACGGACGGACTGTCTGACAACTGACTGACCGACAGAATGACTATCTGACTCAAAAATCTGATATGAAATGAACTGACTGATTGCCTGACTGACGGACGGACTGACCGACCGACCGACTGACTGACTGACTGACCGACCGACCGACCGACCGACCGACCGACCGACCGACCGACCGACCGACCGACCGACTGACTGAAAAATACGTACCGACACAAGCGCCTTGCCTGAACGACATCAGGGGACAAAATGAGCTTCTTACATGGCGAGTCTTGTGCTCAATGGAAAACGACTTTTTTAACTTCAAACCACCCATATCATCAACAACTCTAAATTGACAAAACAAGTCAGGATCAGCACAACACACACTAACTGGATGTGAAACATCAACCCATCGCAGATATTGTTGCGTTGCATGGATTATTGGCGTCATTTGACTACAATTACCAGAATCCTTCAGTTGTTTTGTTTTCTCATGCTAATTAGAGCTACTGTTCTTTGCTCTCCACTAGGATTACAAAATGTGAATTTGAAAAGGAAAACGAAATGAATTCTGGTAGTTGGTCATTTAGTAGATTCGTAATATATGCGAAGAGGAAAAGACATGGAAGTGAAATATATGAAATCCATTTATTTCACTTCCAGCAGCAACTATGACTGCATAGACAAACTACAACAGTCAGTACAACAATAAAATCCTTTACTAACCCATAAAGACAAAGCAGGTTTATGGCGACATTGACCAGCAGGGCGGGGTCCCTGGCTTCACGATTCATCCAGCTCCGGTATGAGAGTGACGTCACTGGATGGCCCTCGGCTATGGACATCCTGGGAATAGAAAAGGAGAGAACGGAAAATAATGAGAGCTTTGCAACATGTCAACGTTCCGCTGCGGACATCATAGGACTACAACAGTAAAGGAATTATACGTTTCTTTAAATTAAAAGAATAAAGAGGCTGGCAAAAGACAGTAAAGGAACGTTAGTTCATGCGTACTGAAAAAAAAAACACAGAAGGGTATCGCATGTTAACGTTCCGTTATGGTCACTCTAGGATGATACTGACAGTGAAGGAACGTTAGGGCATGCGCAGTGAAAATTAAAAAAAATAAACAGTCGGGCATCACTTTGAGTGAAGATGTCGCAAGACAACTTTCCGCTATGAATATTAATACCCTGAGAATAAAAGTAAAGGAAACGTACGTTTCTATAAATTGAGATAATTCAGGAGTTGGGGATAGGAAGGAAAAAGGACTTGAAATGGAAGTACACTGAAAAAAAAATGAAACTTGTCGGGCATCGCTTCAGGTATAAACTGAACACGCCAAGGATTCAAGGAAAGAGAAAATAAATGTACTTCAGGAATGTACTTAATCATAGCGACTCCCTCATATATACCTGTATAATAGCCTGCAGAACAGGCGCTATTTTTTTTTTTCCTTTTCTTTTGCGTTTTTCAGGCGAGCGGAGGCAAGCACGAGGCGAGTGCGGAGCGCAAGTCACGCGCGCGCGTGGCTTGCGCTCCGCGCACGCCTTATGCTTGCCTCCGCTCGTCTGAAAAACACAAACAATAACGCCTCTTCTGCAGACTACTTGTATAATTACCGTTTTGCTTTATGAAGCCTTCCAGTCGCCACATCAAAACAGAAAGAATAAATGGATCCCTGAAATTCAGATAAATTCAAAACAGTATAAAAGTATAGCTAAGAACATCAGTAATAAAATAAAAGTGAAAACTAATCAAGTGATATTGCACCATTTTGTGAGATCAAAACCCTAATATCACGAATTGACGTTTTTATTTTGTTGTTGCTGTTCAAAGCTGAGTTATTGTTGCATGCTGCCCTTGTTATCATATATTCCATCATTACTTAACCCTTTAACCCCAAACAGTGATCAACATCAAACTTCTCCTTGTAATATCAGTGCTTATTCAAACCGTGAGGTCATGAGAATTATGGATATGATCACCCAAGTTATATTTTATTATAACCCACCAATCAATTTTCGTGCGATTTTATTGGTTACTTTACGTCACGTGGTGCAAGTTCACAGGACGGTTATCACGCAATAACCCCTGCCTGTGTCGATATTCGCCCTCCTATTATTTCCATTGAAAAGAAACAAAGCCAGCGGAAAAAAGCCAGCTCAAGAGTTTCACCTTTTCATCTTTATTATTTTACATGGAAGAAAAACAAACTCGTTTTGTAGATGTCCAGTCATGTTTACAGCAAAAAGCTGGTCGCAAATGCTGTTCCGGAAAGTACAAAATGTCAACAAAAAATGCTGTCAACGTCTTTGAAGGTGTAGAAAGTTACGAGTAGACTTTCAGGTTTAGTCCTACGCAAACTGAATCAGTTTGTCAAGTTTTGGTCCAATCCGGTGAAAATAAAGTTTCTGTAAACCAATCAAATGCACTTGTTTACGTCAATCGCGCGCATACGCCATCAGATCAGCACTGGCTATTTTACCAGCGGTTTTCGCGCGATATAAAAATTAATGGGAGGGTTACAAAATAAATAAACCCCTTCCTGGCTTGCTGGTAAGTCGGCTGATAATGTCCTTGGCTGATAGATTGTCCTCAAAATTTCACATTTGCCCTCTAAGCTTCGCTTCTCGGCCAAATATTCATTTTTCGGACAATCTCTCAGCCGCGGGCATTATCAGCCGACATACCAGCCGCCTGAAGGGGTTTATTTACTAAATAACCTCTCCACAGACATTTTATAAGAAAAGTATGGGGGCAAGATAGGAGAATTTGTTCTTTGATATTAGGGATTTAAGGGTTAACGGAACGTTTGGCCATTTCTTTACAATGGCAGTTTATATAATTATGTGTGGATACATTTTTTTTTTCCAAAAGAACGTTTGTCAAGACTGCTTAAAGAAAAAAAAAATAAATCACTTTTTTTACGTGTCAATGTATTAAGCACAGAGCAATTATTGGGGACACTCTAGATCGAATTCGAATTTGGGAATGTTGGTTTTTGCGGAGAGGGGAAAACCGGAGAACCCAAATAAAAACCTCTTGGAGCAGGGACGAGAACCAACAACAAACTCAACCCAGATATGGGGTCGAATCCGGGCCACACTGGTTGGAGGCGAGTGCTCTCACTACTGCGCCATCCTTGCTCCTCTAAATACCTTTCGACACTGTTGTTGTCCTTGTTTGGTAAAGTTGGTAATGGTACTTATATATTTGTTAGTTCGTTTGTTTTTGAGTACCGTGGATTTTTATTTAAACCACAGAAATTTAATCCCACACACATTATTAACAACAGTACCTTTTCATCACCGACCCAGACTAACACTCCTGAAGAGTCAAACGCTATAGACGTAACACCAGCTGACACCTTAGCACTGCCACCCTACACAGGACAAAACAGCCGGATTACACACAGTGTAAACGCTACAATCTAAACAAGATGCCTGGAGGAGTTCATGCGGGGTAATTTGGTCTTTGAATGGCTACCCACGGTCACAATCTGTTTATACGTACAAACAATTTCGTACAGAAACCACCTCTCCTTTGATATTGCTGCACCGTAGTCAACTCACGTATTTATTGAGTAACTTGATTTCGTTTTTTAGATCTAGTGTTGGAGAAAGCAGAAGCGTAATGGCCTCTACCGTGATATGATATACTTACATGGAAAAAGGCAGTAAAACTATTTTCAAAACCGAGACAAAAATGGATAGAGGAAAAATGCAAAGCATCAAAAATTGGAAAAAGGCGTGAAAACGTTTTTGGTTTGGGTAACATGTTCCTTAACGCACTGCTGAGACAAGTAAGACGGGGATTCAAACAATATTACGGCTCTTCGTTTTACATCTTTCATCGTTTTTTCCCTATGCATACGCTTTCTTAATCACTTATTTGTTTCCTTCACCTTATAAGATACTTTTGTTTCGAATCCTTTGTCAAAAAAGCAAGAAAGTTTTAATTAATAGACCATTGCATGTACCTTAAAACCTTTGCCGGTAGACATATTGAAAACATTCAGGTGCCCTTTTTGGTTACCAGTCTTTTTCTTTCATTAAGGAAAAATTTCCATAGCCGGTCTATTAAAACGGACCGTGGGTGTGAGCAAGTCACAGGAACATTTTATTTTCGTAGCAGTAGAATAGATATTAAACATTTCAGACCAACAACGCAACATTTGAGTTTGGAAGACATGTTTCGGATACTTCAGTATACAAATTTAAAGTCAAAAATTTGTAAACATTCTTAAAATGATAGTGGATACTGAAGTGTGATCCGAAACATGTCTTCCAAACTCAAACGTTGTGTCGCGTTGTTTTGACATGTTTAACATTATATCTACAATAAGTACATCTATACATGCCACGTTCCGTGGTTAAAGAACAGAACAGTTTACTGTGTCTCTGTTTAACTGCTGTGGTTTCTACAGAATGTGATGCCTAGATATTACTACTCTCCCATGGATGGGATGCCAGCCGATCACATCGCTAATTTTCATCTTAAAGCGTACATTTGTCATCAGAACTATTGAAAAATAGTCACTCAAAGGATACAAGCAGCATGTTGTTGTTAACAGGCTGAAATCTACATGCTGTCACCCCACAGGAATGACTGTCATTTACAACACGTAAACACTGGCTAGATGCTGGGTCCCAGACTCTTGCGGTACAGTCCAACGATGCAGACAATATGAAGTCATTTGTGATTGACCAGTCAAAGTCTAGTGAAAAGAGAGATCACTTAAGGGGGCTTTCACTGGTTTCCACACTGTACGCTGGTGGATCAATACTACCACTTTTTATCAGTTGATACAGCAATAATGGAATCAAAGCAAATGCCTAAGCATTGGCATACAAGTTGGGGTCATTTTCTAAACATAATATATTACCATAGCGACAATATAACCTGTTAAAAACACCCCTAATTTTATCTTTAAGCGGTTATGACTAACAAACTAGCTCAGTGACACCCATTATTTTTTTTTTATTAGAGAACTGTAACCAGCATGTTTAGATACTGTACACCTTTTTGCAAGGTTTAAGAAAATTCAAGTGAAGGGGTTCAGAACCACCTTACATTTTCGAAATTTTAAGGTGGCTCCTAGATACATGTACATGTAGTTCGGCCAAATTACACAAACTAAATGAGTAGAAATTTATTATCACGAATTTATTCAGAAAATGCAAATGTAATTTTTAAGTCCAGTTTTTGCTGCTGTTATCGTTGTCTCTGCTTAAGGTCCCTATTTTAATATTAGCATTCCCGATCGCGGTCCCGATCGCATTCTTGTTGCACAAATGTTAAGCAACAAACCTTTACCAAGGTCCCAAAATCTGGAACTCTCTCCCAATACCAATTACTTCTTCATCTAGTTTTTTCACTTTTAAGAAAAAAATGTCGTAGTTTGTATCTGTAAAATCATGAATTGACCGAGCCGCACTTACGCAGCACCATATTTTCTATTAATTTTGTTAATGACAGCCAAGGTGGCCTCTTTATATAAGCCTGGTGGTTTCTTGAGGTCTCCTTGCCATTACCTTGACTTGCAAATTGCATGATTTCTATTTTTTAGTAAGGCAAATAAATGATGATGATGAATAGCTGCACTGTACAGGCAATTGAAAAATAACGGTAGTTAATTCCATTATCCTAATAAGCACTTACCCATCACTGCTGCTGTGTGGCCTCTCAGGGTACAGGATACAGACGGAGGAGATGGCACCAGTGTACAAACAGACAGTGTCCCATCAGTGGAGCTACACGCCAACAAGTATTTATCATCATGAGCAAATTTGATGGCAGTCACTGCAACAAAAACAGAGTTTATTGTACGTATTAGAATAAGACAGAACTTTGTTTGGGAATATTCAAATGAATGGGTTAAATTGCAAAATGGTTTAGTATTCACATCAGTAATAAATCTTCAACCATGATGAATACTGTTGTCACCACCCAGAAAACTAAAATGGGTACAATACTCTAACCAAGCAACCTATAAAACTGATCTTACCACTTTGTGCATGTTGATCAAAAATGTGATACATCCCAGCAAAAGCATAGTTTTCACCCAGACTTGTGTCCCCTGCCATCCGTCTGAAGGGAGACAAAATATATGAAAGTTCATCTTCAGTGGACAAAAGTACATGTAAATTCTACAATGCAATTTACCTCAAAGGAGGGATGGAACAAATGTTAGAAAAATCTGGTAGCAAGCGTGGGTAATCAAAACCACCACACAATGACCTGGTGGCAAGTATTCTTAAGCCACCAAGCCACTAAAGTGGCCACAGTAGTCTGTAAGACTTGAACAATTTCAGGTCAAATTTATGCACCAATAAGTCCTTTTACAGTCTCCAAAGTCACTAACATCACAGCCTAACTAGCAAATCTAATACCATCTACTGACAATAACCACGATTAACTTGACCCTGGCGATGACTTCCACTCAGGTGGTTGAAACATCAGTAAAAATGTCACCACAGTCCTTCTTAAGACTATACTCATCCGGATGATCATCGTTTACCTTCTTCCTTTTCTAACCGCCTTCATTGGCAGTTGAAGTTCAAGTCTGCCTAAATATTGTATGACTCCTGGGTTCAAACCATTTACAGTGGAACCAAGATTACTATCTACATTACTTTGCACCCAGACCTCTGCACTGCCAGGAATTTGCTGTGTATATTAAGTACCTTTAAGACCTCACCCAAGACCTTCTATTTAAGCAAGCTTTTAATCAATTACTATTTTACAAGATTCCTTATTCTTAGAGTGGAATTTGAACTTCTGCTTGATGAAGATGATGATGATGATGATGATGATGATGATGATGACGATGATGATGATGATGATGATGATGATGATGATGATGATGTGACGATGATGATGATGATGATGAACGGACTCCAGACAGTGGGACAGATGATCGAGAGTTTCACCTGCTGGCCTCAGCTTTGCGAGTGGGTACTACACCCCTTGGAGGTGACTCTGGCAGATCAGGTGGTGGCAGGAACTTGAAGGAGCCTCCACTGTGGTAGCGGCGATGTGTGGGTCTGCTGGGTGAATGCCCCCCTTCATTTGGATCAATGTGCAAGGAATCAAAACTGGTCTACAAACAATTTTAAAACAATAAGCAATTAACTCATGTTTCACTTTTGTGGGTTGTTTGATTAGAAGTTAATTGGCGCTTACATCAAGCTCGTTTAAGGACGGTGCCTACTATTGTTACTGCGCATACCTTCTGCGCATCACGAGATACTCGGGTTTCCTATGGGTGGTGCCTACTAATACAGGGATATTTTTGTGCGGTTCAAAGCTATACGGAGAAAGCAGAACTTAGCAAATGCTTTTGGTATCTCAAAAGAAAATTGGGGGTAACCATGCATTTTTCAGAGATAATTAAGCTTCAATTTAGGAAAAAATCCCATACATTGCTTTAAATTTTGGCGCTTTTTAGATATATTATTGCATAATTATCTCTGAAAAATGCATGGTTACCCCCAATTTTCTTTTTGGATTCCAACAGGCCTTGCTAAGATCTGTTTTTCCCGTATAGTCACAAACCGCACAAAAATACTTCGGTATTAGTGGGCACCGTCCTTAAATGGTTTTAAAGGCTAATTTCAAGGTAAAGGTAAAGAAAAGTCTACGTTAAAACTGAGGACCAAAAATCGTTTTGAAGAATCTTTGTTGATTAGCAATTAAAATGGAGTCAAAGTCTGTATTAATTCAGGATTAGCTTCCATCAGGCTTTGAACAACTGGGCCCTGACTACTCACTCCTGACAAAGGACATGCACTCGTACAATGCATTTCAAACATGTGAAGCACCCTGACTACATTTACAACTTTTTATAACTTTCACAATAATGAAACATAAATGTAATAATATTTATAATGCATTTACATAGCGCTACAATCAATAGCACTCTACAATAACAAATAATTATTAAAAATGAAAAACTGGTCAATGAAGAAACATTATTAATATTATTTAATTGAAAATTAAAATTTATAGCAATAACAATTGATTCTTGCCAAAACTAAGCAAAAAAAAATTAAATGTGCATGCTAATTAAAATACTGTAGGCTTGAGAAAAAAGAATGCACCAGTAGCTCTAAAAAGCATTCTTGCAGTCTACGTGAAAACTGATTAAGCTGCTGCATGACTGCCAGTATCATTATCATTAAGTTAAACTTAAACTTAACATATTTCTGAATTATCTATTTATGAAAATATATATATAAAACAAATAGAGAACACATATTGTTATAATTGTAACTTGTTACTGTTTCTTTTAATTTAAAAAAAATGGGTTTGAATAAACCAGAATATAAACACTGTAAATTCATAATTCTTACTTGTTTTTAACTTAAGATAAGAACATTTTATTATAAAAACGTCGCGCAAAAAGTGAATTGCATAATTACATTACAAAAGAATAAACCTAGTAAAATTACAACTTGTCAACTTGATCGGGACTGGGCATTACATTTTAAAATTATTTTAAATTTACATTTTTACATTTTCAAATTACTCCGAATTACAGCCTACAATTTCGGTCAAGTTCGATCAAGATCAAGTTAACATGACAAGACACTTGATTTGACATTTGACATTTGACATTTATTTGTCTTTTTTCCCAACATATTGACAATTCAGAATTAAAACTCTATTTTGAAACAAAATTGAAAGCAAATATAATAACAAATTCAAAGTTGTACCTCAAAGGAACTCAATTTACTATATGTGCTTGCACTTCGACTTCTGAAAATTAAAAACAATATTATAATATAATAGTGCTGAGATGAGCAATTACAGTGTAGATGTTTATCAATAATGTTATTGCAGGTACAGTGTAATGAAGACTATCTACAAAAAGAATCACAATGCTTAAAGTTTTATATACAGTGTACATTGTACATGTATGTTGCTTTGAGAGCACCTGCTAGGAGATTGAGTAGGCATCTACACTGTATAGTAGTATAGTAGACCATAACAGTATGTACAACTGAGATGAGGGGTGAATCAGAAGCAATAACGGAGGAGCAGAAATGGGGAGGGGTAAAAATGTTGGCGGAGGGGTGACCAAAACAAGAGGATTTGAAATACCTCCACCTGCTCCAGTTTTAGGCCCCTTCTACCCTCTGTAACTGGTTCCAACAGAAATAAAGCTCGCTAATTTATCAATATCTAAACTGAGGTTGCATGGTACTCTTACCTTGACAGTGAGGGCTCCGATGGTCCATAACGTTTTGACAAAAGTTGCCTTCGCCAGTAAAGGTACTGACGTCGGCATGAATGATCTAGTTTCTAATAAAAATTTAAGGATTAAGAAATCTAGGATTAATGTAACTCCATTATAATGATTAAAACCTTAGTAATCTACTTGTGAATTTCATACTTGACCTCAAACTTTACTGTTAGCTTCACTTCAAAGATTTTTAATCTAAATTGTAGGAGCAAGTCCAGCAACACAGCTCAACATTCCTATGCCAATGTTTAGGAGATCAAAAGGAAATCCGAGGGTAAATAAAGATTGATGATCATGATGATGATGCTGTTGATGATGTCACTTTAGCTCTTTTCAATCGATTTTTTTCATGGTTCATGGTAATCATTTCGATTAGTTATTTAATATAGTCAATATACTGTAGTTTTCATGTTTGAATCAGAATACCTTAGACAAAACAAGCATTGGCAGTGCTGGGTGTCAAATGGACCTTTGATCACATTTTGAAATCACAAAACAACAAACAAAATTGGTATGTTTATGTTCTTGCGCTAATTTTGTACGAGATCAATAACCAGCTTGTTTGAGTCACGCAATGCTTCAGACTACCCAGGAGACAATAAAGTCTCCTCTTCGATAAGTACATGTAGATTTTTTCTCTCAATGGGACTACTTTGCTTACAAAGGCTTTTTGTGGAAGGGAAATATACTTTTAATGTAACAAGGGTTTATTTAAAATAAGTAAGCGAAGTAACATCTTCAAGAAAGTTCTATGAAGTTGGTAAGACTAAGTTACATTTTTGAACAACTACATCCAACATGAATGTAGAGTTTACCCTCTGGAAACTAATCTAACCATTCACCTCCTCCTCCCCTCTGAAATTTCCTTGGCCATGGACTTCCCCCCCCCCCCCCGCCTCCCTCTGGAATCTCCGATTTCCTCCATGGTGGGGATGAATATTTTCTGGAACCACACATTTGATAGACTCCACTCTTGTACTCTGATTGATTGATGTCAGCAAATAAATAATAAAAAAAGATTCATACCCATTTTCAGACTTGGTTTCTATAATCCATACCCATTTCTGTAAAATCCATAACTTAAACGGCTTGAGAACCATACCCTTTGGGGCCGCACAAATGAACTTAAATTACCCCGGGTTGGCCCCAAGTCACATGAGAGTTTCTACGTTTCAGACCAACCTACCTCGTTTTTAGCGTTCTCTCGTAACAATTGATTCCTTCTTCGAATATATAAGGTTCCTAGAACAATTAAGTCAAGGCAAAAGATCAATGAACAGCTGTTAGCCATAAACAAGCTTACCTATACGACATTCTACGAGTAAAGATAAAGATTAAATCAAACTGTTAATCACAGCAGTTCTGCGTTATTATACTTACGATACTGAGGATTATTTTGGACTCGGTAAGCATTGTATCGAGCATCTAAAGCTAAAATTTGTTGTGATATATTCATACTCATCTGTTCTGTATCATCCCGCCATCTTGGCACAACCAAATTGCTTCATGTAAGAATACACCAAAAAACGGCCGCAAATTTCCGCGGGCTCATTCAAACATGGCCACCACAGAAGGAACATTTTTGTCTGATGTCCATCTTGGTACACCTTATCTGCAAACAACCAAGAAGAATGTAGGTATGTGATAGTAAATTAGGCATAAATTCCGTATGAATTAAGCACTAATATTAAATTGATCGTAGGTACCATTAAATCACTTGCTGTCAGCACATCAGTGTAGAACTGCTGCATTGTCACCCTTCCTTTAGTTAGTTTAGCACCTCTCACATCTATGGAATGTTACGGTGGCCTATATAGGACATTTTACCACAAAAATCCGAGTTGTAAATCTATTGCAATTCACAACTCAGATTTTCACCATAAAAATCCGAGTTGTATAATTTCAAATTGTACAACTCGGATTTTCACTACAAAAATCCGAGTTGTAAAACCCGTGAAATTTACAACTCGGATTTTTGTGGTGAAAATCCGAGTTGTACATTTGAAGTTATAAAACTCGGATTTTTGCGGTAAAACTCCGAGTTGTACAATTTGAAAATAATACAACTCGGATTTTTGTAGTAAAAAATTGGAGTCGTAGATTTGAATTGAAAAAAAAAATACTGTGATGTCCTATATGGGCCACCGTAGAATGTCATAAATTATGGTCAAAAGAAAAAGATCTTGAGCGGAGGAAAAAATCTGGACTAGTGATAAACAAAATTTGCACCATTTTTGCCCATTATGGCATTCCATACACATCTTTACATTTTTCCTTTTAAAATTTGAAAAAGTTTATACAAATTATGTTGGAACATTTTTGTACAGGTTTTTGCTTCCAGACACTTTGGGAAACCTGCTTTCTTCCCTTCTTACCTTCTCACCTCTTTTCCCTGGGGTTTCCACCACTTTGCACTCTACCCCAGCAGGCATCCCTGTGAATTACAATCAGATTTCTCTTTCTGAACACCTCTATCTGTTTGAAGTGTAATTTCAATTTTCAGATAGGTGGGGATTGTGGTCGAAACCAAAACAACATTGTGTGGTTCTAGAGAATACCCCCCTTACCTAGGGAAGATCCCCCTTAGTCCTTCAGAAATGAAAATTTAGCTTCATATACTGCATTTGGCCCTGAATCCCCCTAACCCATCCCCCTGGAGTTTCCAATCCCTTCTTGGTGTAGGAGGTATAGATATATTTCTGCATGGTAGTTGGAGGTGGTATTTGCTATTTCTGGATCTGTACACGTTAATTAAGTGTTTAGGTTTGCTTATATAATTTAAAGAGACAATCATCCAAATAAAGTAAGAAAAGCAGAGCTCAGCAGGGTTTATTGAGATTCTTTTAGTATAGAGCAGTTTTCACTTGAGTGGCATAAAACTTAAGTAATTAATTAACCAATCAGAGAAGAGCACAGTGGACCAATCAGAACTTGAAGCAAATATATGTAACTGGCAACAAGTGTAAGAAGGTGTGCAAGCAAGTCGTGATTTGTTTTGGCTTAATGCTTGTCACTACACTGCAGTTGAGAAAGTGATGTGAGTTTTGTCGACCCATCATGGAGCGTAGTAAAGCAAAACCAGAGTAAATGGGAAATTACTTTCAACACTCAAGTCAAAACTCAATCTATAGTCATGACAGATGCTGACAGTAAACTTGGGGCAGGGTATACCATGGTCAGCCAGGAACAAATTTTATTTTACAAGTTCAACATTCACAGGTATTTTACTGGGACTTTGTCGGGGTTTTTGTTAAAATGCATAAAATTTACCATTATTAACAACATTTTGATCAACAAGTCATCATCTTTACCATAAATTATTATTTGCAGCATTTACTAGATTCAAAATAATGAGACATTCAGAACCTAAAGACCTTAACTTAACCAAAGAAACAAGAAAAGTCCAAGAAGATGAAGATGGAGATTTGTCACCTCCAAGGAAAAATGTAGCGCAGGATGACTGTGATGTTATAACAATAGGTACAGGCACCTTAGTTTTATTTTACTTCTTTCGTGTCTTAGGGATAGTACAGTTGTATCAGAGCGTCTTACACCATCATGATGTCTCCACAGCTTCTACTCCCTGGTTGTCTGTTGCAGTGGCTTAATACCCTTAAGGCCTGGTTGCTTGAAAGCCAGTTATGACTAACCCTGAATGAAAAGTAAACCATTCTGCAAGGTCAAAGTTTCTCTTGTTGAAAAGTGGTTCTGTTGTTAAAAAGCTTAAAGTTGCGCGCAGCCAAAGTCAAAACATCAGAACAGAAATAATTTAAAGGAAGCCACATTGTTATTAAGTCATGTTCCAAACTGATTGTATTCCTGGTAATCCTGGGTTGGGTCAACCAACCAGGCCCTGGGCTCTCTCTGATCTCTCCTTCATGAAAAGCAACATTTTATAATTATACCTTTCATTTACATTTATTTCATAAAATAAATCTGTTGTATATTATTCATTTATTTATTATGCAATGTAAACAATAAATATGCAATCACATGTCTTACATGATAATAATCCAATTGAAAGCTAACTTAGAGAAATTCTGATTCTAAGGTGTGAACATCACTTATGCCCATTTTCCATTAAGCCCTTTTATTAGAATTACTCTGCTTGTACATGATCATGATTATTCACACCAGGTCAGTTTGGTTTATACAATTGAAATGCACTGTATGGACAGCCATTCAATATGGACACCCTTTTATTATGGTCATGCAGTATGTTGGTCTGTAAATATATTTTTCTTTAAAGTAGCCCACTTTATATAGACAGTCCATCAATACTCTTAGTGGTCACAATGGTGTCCGTGAAAAAAAGGATTGGATTCAGTGTTAACTTTCAAATTACAGGTGACTGCATATAAAGTAATATAGTGTTCTACAGACTGTGTGCACGGTGGCCATGTTGGAGGACTAAAACAATAGAAGATATTTGCATAAAAATAGAATATATTTCCCAAAGGAAAATCATTGTATTGTTTCGGTCCTCCAACATGGCAGTCGTGCACACACTCTATAGTAAAAAGGATGGCCAAATTAAATTGGACTGCTTTTATGCAATCATGATGGTAATTCCCAGTGTTTTGTCTAGTAGAGCACTATCTGTCGACACCAATTAAAGATGTGGGATTACAGGTAATTATGGTAACTACACGTCTGACTATCTGTAATGCAGTTAACATAGCTATTGTCCTGAAAAGTTACTCCAACTCGACTGAAGGCTGCACATTTAATCAGACGTTCGCTCATCATAAGGCCACCTCTTAATGTCCAAATTATCTCCAGAAGGTTGCCCTAAGTTAACGTTGCTAGAGGACAAGCTGTATATGGTCTTTCTTAGGTTTATAATGATCGCAATATAGCTGATCAATTTTTGTGTTGGCTGAGAAATCGTTGGTGATGCAGTTTAATCTGAACAGAGACAGTACAAACTGACCCACAGGTGCTCATGATCAAACTGCATTGGTTTTGTGCTGCTAGGACAAATATTTAAAAAGAGTGCATGTCGACGTGATTGCACGTGCACACTGTACTTCAAGTGGCACAAAAACCAATCCAGTGTACTGAAAGAACCTTTTTTTATAAGGACGTTGAGGCTGAGATAAAAAATTAAGAACATACTAAGAACAATACATTACCCAGGCTGAGAGTCAGTTAAGAACATTTCTATTTTGACCAAACGTTTTTAAAGCCAAATTTCCCGAGAGTTGGCTGCCGCGACATCTTGAACCCAGCACTAGAGCACGTGTAAGCCGTGCAACAGAGCACATAATGCTCTTTAATAGCTGTCTTGGTCACGTCCGCATAGCCGAATTTATTGAAATACTATAACAGGCAGTGTTATCGTTCTCGTTAAAAAAGTATCTTTTTTAATTTGTGCCACTACAAAAGCTTATACCCAGTTTACTATGTAGTGATAAACAGTCTTTAAGGTACAAATATGGACCAGGGGCTCTTTCTATTGAGCCAAAATTTTCGGTTGAAATTTCGGAAACTTTTCGTGTCAAATGGAAAGGCTTTTTTTCCAGTCGTTCCAAACTTGCAACCTCATTGGTCGATATAAAAAAAAACGTACGTTTTGGCGCAAAGATGATGCAAGAACACATTAAAATGGAAGTGGAAATTATTTGTTAATGAATCTTGGAACAGAAAAAGTAGAGAACCTCCAAAAGTCGCTCGTTTGTACCGAAAAATTTCCGTTCATTTTGACCAATTGGAAAGTGCCTCTGACCTACACACTCAAAGAATGTTGCCTGGCAGTTCTTCTCATTCCTGTGATTTGACTGAAACAACCTGCAATGAACGTATTATTCATTCCTCTTCTCTTCGAATCAAATTTGTTTCAAATACTCCTACAGGTTGTGATGTATTTGTCAAATAAAATCTAGAGTTATAAACAAAGACCTTCTCATTTCCAGGTTTGGCGGGGAGCTCTTTTACTGTGTGATTTCGTGATTCACAATGAAGAAAGGTACTAAAGAATTTTGTGATACACATTGATTTATATTTTCTGGCTCATAAAAGTTTCTTTTCTAAAAAATTAACGACTTGTAACTTAATAGATTTGAAAGATGTACTGCTTTGGAGCTCGGAGCAGGACTTGGTTTATGCAGTATTGTTTTGGGAAGAGTAGCAAAGAGAGTGCTTTGTACAGGTAAATGGTTAGGTAACTTGTTCAGCATTAGTGAAAGACCTTTGGTGGAAACTTTGTGTCGTTTTAGAGCGGTTTCCAATTGAGTGTCATAAAACCAAAACCAAAGTAATTACTCTGGCCAATCGCAACAGATATAAACAACACATAAATGTAAATATATAATACATATATTTTGAACTGCGGATGAAAAAGATCCTCGAAGTTACTACGTAAGTTGCGTAGTAACTGCGATGATCTTTCTTCTATTTGATAAACAACACAGCGAGCCAATCAGAATTTGAAGCAAATACATGTAATTGGCGCCAAGCGCGGGAAAACGCGTGCGGCCAAAACACGATTGGTGTTGGTTTGGATTCCCATTGTTGAGAAAATGGCGCGAGTTTTGTTAACAAATCACAGAGAGTAGTAATGCAAAACCAAAGCAAACGCGAAATCACTTTCGACACTTAATTGAAAACCGCTCTAATGCATACAAATAATAATGAGTTTGAACACGTTTGTGTAAGGAGTCCTCAATATATCGTCTGTTTTTTTTTTTTTCTGTACACCCAAGTGCAGTGTATAATAGCACAATTCGCCGTTGACTTTTTAAATATTAGATTAAGTTGAAACGTAAGTATTATAGAAATCTGCTGTAAGCAAGGTTTGAATTTTACGATCTTTACAAAAGAAATGTAACTTTTTCTATAGTCACAATCAGATCTCTACGAAACTTCATATTTTTCCAAAGTTCTGTTTGTTGAATCCGTTTTTTAACTCATTTCATCTTATATTTAAAAATGTCAAGCTAACCAAGAATTGTCCTGTCGGGTAGAAGCAAACTAGAAGGACAACTAAATGCTGGGACCAGCTGGTAACACTGTGTCCTTGGAGTGAAAATGGTTATATTCCTCACAATTGGTTCCCTGTTCTCCAAATCCTGACCCTTTTTCAGACCAAAACACTTCATTTTCCACACCCATGTTCCGAACTTGTCTCCTTTCTCGAAAGGGCAGATCATAAAAGTTCAGACCGATGAGTATTGTTTTGTTTTGTTTTTAAATCCTTTTTTTTTTTGTTTTGTTTTGTTTTTTGTTTTTTTTTGTTTTTGTTTTTTTTTTTGTTTGTTTGGTTTTTTTTTTTTAGGTCTAATTGTTAGTTCAACCTTGTCAATATAATTATTACATAAAATTATAATTCTTTTACAATTCAGCTTTCGAAATCAATAATGACTGCATCTCCTTTAAGGGACATTGTGCACGTTAAATATCTTTCGGGCCCGGTAAATTCTCTATTTGATTTTTGTCAGATGTTGGGGAAAGTGTTCTCCGAGGATGCCAAGACAACATAGCCATGAACTCGCATCTATTTATGTATGGTATGTCAAATTTTATATTCATTTGTACATCAATTATTTGCATTTTTGTCCAATACTTTGTATCTATCTCTGCCGTTATGCACTTAGCCTGAAAAGCCGGTAAACCGTTACACTTAACAGCTATCAAATGTTCATATTTACACTTCCTTTTAACCATTTCATCAAAGATGACAGCAAGGGAGGAGTATTCTTTCTGCGACAAGACCACAAAAGTCGGTTACCTAAAACTACTAGATAATTAAACAGGTCTCGCTTAAAATTAATCACACTAATTAAAACCGACTGTTAATCAAGTTTCATTTATTCTCCTGTTATACGCTTGATATTGTTGAAAATCCCATTTGATGTACTATAGGAAACGATAGAGTAAACAACGTAAAAAATGAACTACTTTTATTGCTGTTTGGAGACACTGCTGATGAAACTGTCACAAACTGAATATAAGCCAACATATCAATCGCAAACTAAACCCTGATTGGCTTTTAGCTGGAAAGTTGCAATTGCAACGTGACGTCAACAAACTGACTTCACAAAGCAACAAGTAACAGTCACGCAACACACCGTTTTGTTCAAGTGCTACGTTTTGTGCTACACAACTGAAAATCCGATTCGACAAATTTATTATGGTATGAACTGAGCAACTTATGTTACAAAGGTCCTGACCATATCGCAAAATAGTAATTTCACACCACCAGATTTGTCATTAATTCCCAATGAGATGATAAGAACCTGAAATATCTTGGGCACCTTCCTGTGATAAAAGGCCCGCTTAAATCTCTGAAGGTAGTAGAAGTAGCATAGTATTTGCGGCAACGCCATGAAAGGGAATTTCGCGAGCAAGCATCAGAGCCACCCAACAAGAACATTGAAGCAAAATAGTTAAGGTGTTAGTTATAATTGCGAACCGAAAAGTTCATGTGCTGCGTGGCACTTGTACAAACAAAGAAGTGTCTGTCTCTAGGTGATAGGAAAATCAAAGTGCCAAATAATGTTTGCAGAAAAATCCATACGTTTCGGGCTTAGCTCTTCTTCAGGGGATCAATGTCAAGTTAGTTGGAACTAGCTAGACATTGATCCACTGAAGAAGAACTAAGCCCGAAAAGTATGGATATTTCTTCAAACATTATTTGGAACATTGATACTTCTTAGTTAAGATGTTGTTTGCTGAATTCCCACATCCTTTTCAAAGGCAATTTTGTGTAAGTTAATAAAATTTGACCAGTTCGGATTCTTTAGCTGGAAATTTAAATTGCCAAAAATTTAGGGACAGAATTGTATTTCCCGAAAATACGAGCAGCTATTGGCTTTTGAAAAGACCAGCTGTTTTTTTTTCCCACTTTCAACTCTTTTTTATTTGCCTCTCCGAAAACAAAATGGGTTAGTTTTTCAGCGTCGCCAAAGTTTGAGGAAACCTTTCGCTTAAGAAAAGGTTAGTTTTACTTCACATGTTAATCTGAATTTCTGAAGCGGGTAATGCATTTCCGAACAGATATTCCTTTGGAACTGAAGACCCATTGGGAGCTCCTGAAGCATATTGACAAGGCGACCGCTCTATGGAGTTGTACTTCTTTAAAAGGCAATGTTTCGCGGATCATATTTGCATTTGATAATATTTGAGTGTGTAATTGCTTTTCCCAGGTAGCAATGTTGTGTCAGTGCGCGAGTTTGACTGGTTAAAGCATGAGATAACTACAGGTATGCGTGCAATAATAAATTCATTAATGTTAGACACTTGATGTCCAATACGTTAAAATTTAAGGCTAATTTACACGTACCGATTTTTTCGTCCGATTTGGTCCAATTTGACAAAGAAAAGGAGTGAGCAGACCAAGATCACCCCCGGATTTATAAAAATATTTGCCAGTGCTACAGATTTTTGAATCAGCTCGATTGGTAGGTTCAATCACTTGGGCTAATTTAAAAAATTGTAATTTCTCGGGCGATTGCTACCCCGCCCTACATCAACAGAGAAAGAAATGGGCTGACAAAGTTTAACTTGTAAATTGACCCATATGATGGAACCTACTAATGGGGCGATAAATCGGTTACTCATAACTTTAACAAAATTCTTGAATCTAATTGGTTATCAGCAGACCCTATTTGAGCATTACTTGGACAGTTTACGCGTCATGCCTTGTGTAATTGGGCAATACGTGTCATTTGCACGCGCTGTAATTAAATCGATCTCGAAACTTAACTCAACTGTTGTCCTCTGTTTTTTCACCAAAAAGTTGAACTGTTGGCTTTTTTTCTCAAATTTTGTCAGAGTTGTAATAAATTGGTAACAGGTTTGTTAATCACTCGTGTGATTACAGACCGAATTGGACTCCACGCAGTCATATTACCATTATAAATTAAACTTTAAGGTACAAGGTAAGCTATTGAGGTTCATTTGAAGAAGTTGATAAGGGAGTTAGTTTCGAAAGAAACCGTGGTATTGCGGTAGGGTAACGAATGTTTGCTTTTATCAACAGAGTGTATAAGCTAATTTGGCCATCGTAAAGAGATTCAAGTGTTGACGTTTCAAGCGTTAGCCCTTCGTCAGAGGGAATCCGAATCCGACGAAGGGCTAACGATCGAAACATCAGCACTCGAATCTCTTAGTTTACTGTGGCCAGATCACCTTATCAACTCTGTTTGAGAAGTTCTTTGGGGATCCTCTTCTACGTGGCCGTTCCTACACGTCATATTTTTGGTGCGATCAGTCCATGTCAGGTCACGCGCAAAAAGGAAAAAGTGACAGCTTTGTCCGGTCGTTCTTCCGGGTAATTTCACCTAAACGAATGGACAGTGAAGGCTTGGGAAAACTGCGTGCGTGGATTCGTAGCCTGCGAGCAAGCTCCCTATTATAGGTGAGCCGCGAGAGGATACAGTGCGAGTTGTCCCGCCCCAATCCTCTTACGGCTGAGCTTGCTCGCAGGCTAGTGGACACGGCGAGAAGCTGGCATGCCTTCTTGTTGTAAGAAAATCGCTTCATGTCAAACGAGAACCAAACTTTAAAATGAATATTCTGTATTGAATTTGTTTTCGTTAAGGTGAAGGTGAATGTGCCTTCTGTTGGGTTAAGGAAGACCAAGAAGCTTTAAAAGAAGCGTCGGTCTTACTGGCAGCGGATGGTAAGTGGGGTTTTTTCCACATCTCAAAGTTGTCTAACGCTATTGGTGAAGGAAAGGTGACGAAAGACTTAACAGCATGGCGGTGAATACAGCATACTACCCTACAAACGTTTAAAACATTTCGCTGTCTGGGAAACTTAACCCATTTCTCACCTACGTAAGTGGGGTTTATTCCAAAAATTGACCTAAAATTTATTTCCCTTCTCATTGACAAATTCAATTGGTTGCGTAGAATTAGATTTTCCTCTTTCTAGAAGCGTTTTTTGCGCTGGCTACTGTAATTCATTTGAGGTTATCCCAGGGCAAGTGGTTTCCATTTCAACGTTTTTCTTTCACTTGGCCTTCCTTCCACACTCAAACGACGTTTGGATCACCGAAAACCTTTTTGAAAATACCCTTCAGAGAAGACAAGGCCCTGTCCACACTGAATGCGGATAAAGAAAACATGCGGTTTCATTTTATCCGGAATAATGTGGACGGGGCCTTAAGGTAGGTCTTTGCCATAGTGTTACTTTCTCTGAAGAAAAACTTCGATTCACGCTTGCTCGACTCGTTGTATTAATCAAGGTTTAAAACAAACGCAATGCCCTTGGGTATGGCTTTCATCCAAGGGGGTGGGATGTAGTTATACTCGTAGCCGCCTGATGGAGTAGAAACCTGGAGGTTTGGTGATGTAATTGTGACTCGACCTTACCTTAATTAAATGGTTGCTATTGTATTATTATTTTTTATTTTAGTGATTTACGACGATTCTTTGACTGATGCCTTTATTGAAACAGTCATACGTCTTTTTGAAGCTAAAACACAGATAGTTCTTTTCCTGGCGATTGAAAAGCGGTAAGTTGAGTGAAAAAAGTTGATTGTCACTGTATAAAATACAATACATAGACCTTTTTTCAGTTGAGCCTAAAGTAGTTCGCTGTTGGTTTAGTTTTAAGTGGCATGAAATCTTTTCACCTCAAGCTCTGAGCGAGTTAAAACAAAGAAATCCAATAAGTTGTTACGATTCTTCTGTGTTACTTCGGTCTTACATCAGCTGAAAATTTCATGCCACTTAAAAATAAATTCAAACCACAGTCGACTCCCGATAACTCGAACCTTCAAGGGAAATTGAAAAAGGTTCGAGTTATCGGGAGTTCAAGTTATCGAGGGTAAAATTATATAGAAAATGACCTGAAAGGAAAAGAAAATTGGTTCGAGCTAGCGAGGGTTCGAGTTATCGGGAGTCGACTGTATATGTAATCACATCTTGCATACAAGCTTTTTCCGCGCTCGTTCAGTTTAGTGGACGTATTTGCTTCGAGATCTGCTTGGTTCCTGCTGAGAAATATATTCACGTTCAACTGATCTACATGGAGCAGTTTTTGGCCATTTTGATAAAGTAACAATAGTGGTATTAATATTTACTTGTTGTTTTAGTTTGAACTTCACACTCGAGGATCTTGCCGTGACTTCCCCGGCATATAACCATTTTGTTGATAGAATAGAGGAGCTAGAAACTATGGAACAAAGATTAAAGGCAAGGAAGCTTAACACAGACTTTCCGAACTACCTACAGTATGAAAGGGTCAAAGAACTGGTAAATACTGAGTTATGATGTCTGTAATATTTTGCTCGATCGCATACCACGTCAAACTGCACAGGAACTAAGCTTTGGTCTGTTTGTTTACAATGCTGAATTTCTTAAGGAGAACGCTAAGAAATAAATGAGAAGGAGATGATGAATAAAACAGCCTAAGAAAGAGTAATTTGATTGTCTGCTTGAATGCCGCAGTCCTCACGTGGTCATAAAGGCATTCTGGACCTCCGCGTGTATCGTTATCGCTAATCAACACATTTACTTTTCTTTACTCTCTTTACTCGACACATTTACTCTTCACTAATCCTAAATTGTTTTCTACATCTAGTGATTAGAAACAAATGGGCGGTGGTGTTTGTTCCCTGGAAGTTCTCTTTTGCCGTGCAGAAAGCTAAACAAAAGAAAAGAGTAGTGAAGCTGTTTCCGCGGCTATCTTGGGACACAAAACCATTAATGTCTTTTCCTCTGCATTCTGTGTGTTTTTCCACTACGCCGATTCCGCTCATGTAATGTTCCAAGATTCAAACATTTCGTTTTGCTGTATGGGTGTGGTTACGGCTGACCCTCCGGTTGCACGATTGGCAAAATGGCTCCTTGTGTAACTCAGCATTACATTGAAGTCTGTTTTAAAAGCAGGTTACCATTCAACTTTTATTCTTTGCTTTCGTTTTCAGGAGCTCTGGGAAATTAAACCATCTTGAGAGGATATAAGGAAACCAACATATCTATAGAGATGTCTGCGCTCCCAGTTTGTAAGCTATGAATGCCCATCAGTGGAGATGCCCATCTCTAGTTTCAATCACGCGACTTTGATGGAGAGGAGTATACATCGTCTCAGTATTGGATCGGATCCCGGTGAAGTCCATTACAGGACACTCCACGAAATGTTTTAACGATTTCCGAAGAAATCACAAATAAACGACTTCTAAAAAACAGTGGTGTGTTTCGAAGAGGCACTGTGAGGCTGGTTGTCTTTAGTCTCTGTTAAAATCCTGAAACCATTACGGAGTATTACAGCGTCCGACTAGAGAGAGGAGGTAAGGGTGAAGTCCATTACAAGTTGCATTTAGTCCTTACACTTTTGAAGGCATTCCCAACAAATTGCCATGCACTACCTACCCATCATTACATCTCATAAAGAGGGTATCACAGGAATTGGCTCCAATTTCTGGTAGGATCAAACTATCACGGAGTACTACAACTTCCGGTTGGAGCAGGGAGATGGGGTTAAGTGTATTACAAGTCACATGTACATTTGGATTAGATTTGCCCTCAGGTTGGTCTTTTTTTAAAAGTAAACGTATTGAGAAGCAGAGGTAAAATATTAATATTTTTTTGTTCTTATTCATCTGTATATTCCTTGTATTGTCTTGTATGTGATTTGTAAGTTCCGTGTCCTCCTTAATGGTTTGAGTGTTTCCCAACAAATTACAACTTCCCTTATTTACATCTTGTTAAAAGACGCATTAATAGTCATTTTCTCCTCGGTTCCTCTTAATATTCTGTAAGGTTTTCTGAACAGTGCGTTGTTCAGTAACAAAATAGTGATGTGCAGTGAATAGACCTTCGAGCAAATTTCAACACTAAACAAACCATTCTCGAATCCAGAACTCTTCCCTGTTACGCAGTCAAGCCAATAGGCTCTGGGGTCGAACATGTAAACAGATTTAAGGACCGTACCTCTTTTTGCTACTGCGCATACGTTCTGCACATCTTAGGATGGTCCAAGAAAGTCGGGTTTCTTGAGGACAGTGCCTACTAAAACAAAGACGTTTTTGCGCGGTGTATGACAAAACGGAAAAGGCAGATTTTAACAGGGGTTGCTGGAATCCAAAATGAAAATTAGGGATAACCACACATTTCAATTTGGCGAAAAATACCGTGCATTGTTGTATGTTTTACCACTTTCTTGAATTATTGTTGCTTAATTATCTGTGAAAATGCGTGGTTGCAACCAATTTTGTAGACTGTTCACAGTCCCCCTATTTTTCCGTAGGATTCTCGAGATGGAGCTGCTGCCATCTTCGTTTGTGAAAGCGATCGCGATTTGGGGAGAGTGTCTAAACTGCCGAGGGTAGGGAGCGGAGTTGGGAGGTGGCGGGCGCCACTCCCGCTCCCCTCGGTAGTTTAGACACTCTCCCCAGATCGCGCTCGCTTTTACAAACCAAGATGGCAGCAGTTCCATCGAAGCGTACCAGTCTCGAGGATCCCACGAAAAAAATAGGGGGACTGTGAATAGTCTACCAATTTTGTTGAAATATGGTAACAATGCATTTTTCAGCCATAGCAGCTGACCGCAGTAACTGTAGGCAGGCTGTCATGGCAGGCATGCGGAGGAGCGAGGAGAAGAGGAAGAGGCTCTGGGAAAAGAGGAGAGAGCTACATCGTCGCTACAACAGCCTGACACCCGGTTGACCTGTAGGAATTGTGGCAAAGTTTTTCGTTTCAGGATAGGGTTGCACAGCCACAGCAGACACTGAGAAGATCTTTCATAGACTAACCCTTGGTACAGACCATCGTCTCCTGAGGCAGACGGTCACCAAAAAAAGATTAAGTTCATCAATAGATTCTCACTCAAATGTAATTATTTAAAACAGTCTTTATTCTTATTATAGGTAACTGGAAATGGGGCGTGGTTGTTGTTCATTGCTATTTCACATAGAGCCTGCGTCCTCAGTGTTATGGGCCATTTCCACAGGACAGTATCTGGTGTTGGATATGGGATGATTATAACCAACTCGACGCTACGAGCCTCGTTGGCTATCTATCATCTCATTTCCAACGCGCGCTCGTGGAATAATTGTTAATTTTTTTTTCCTTTTCTCTCACTCTCTATTCTTTCTTTCATTAAAGAATCGTAAAGATACTGATAATTAAATTCCTTCGGCAAAAAAACAATTTTGGCGAAGTTTCCTTGAAATTTCGGGCCTTTGAACCGCTTCGGAACAAAAAAGGCCAACATTTCGCTACCATCTTACTCTGAGGTTTCACTCGTATTTCATAGACATTGCTTGTTATTTACGGCTTCCTTTTAGCCAGTTTTATAATCACATATACAGTCAATTACTACACTGCATCTACTGCTTCCTTGGTGTGGCAACATACCATTCCTCATAACATATTTCAAAACGGGTATTCAACTCTACGGTGAATCCAGAAAATGTAAAACGTGCCAAACACATTGGCATTTCATTTCGACAGTAGGTAGGCGAGCGCTGAGAAGGTAGGGACATAAAAGTAGCAGCGTCTACAACGTAATTATCGACAAATTTCATTCCTTGTTTATATGCAACATTGTTCCAAAATTTCCTCGAAATTTCGGCATCGTCGAACCTTTTCGGAACGGAAATACGCCGAAATTGTTCTTAATGATTAAGCAAAAGCATTCTCGCTGTCAAATTATAAACTGCAAACAAAATTATAGTCAGTCCCATCTACAGTGTATCAGGTACTTCTGGTGGTCGTCGTCTGTGATTGTCAAGTTCTCTCAACAAATCTATTCGTCTTCTTGCTCCTGTTGTCTCCCTTTGTAATCCACACTGAGAGGAAATCTCTAGTGCGCGTTGTGCAACCATTAAACCTACAAGAAATTGTGTCAATTAATGAAATTAACTTGTCTTTTTTTTTTTCTTTTTTAATGTTCATGTTCTTTTTTTTGTGTGCGTGTTCGTCAATGTTTTAATGTTGTCAAATAATTGCAACAGATTGTGAATAACCAACACTTAAAATGCTAATTATAGGGTCAATAAAGATAAACTTTTGTGGCTTACCCTCTGAATAGATTGGTGTCAACTTATGAATAGCAGCCAATCCATCAGTTAAAAAAAAAAGCGATTATGATCAATCGATTGATTATATGCATATCACACCATTCACCATGTTAAACGTTCATCTGACATAAAAGATCCCTTGAAAACGGCAGAGAAATATGTAATGGAGCAAAGCTGATTTTACATTGTTTTTAATGGGGAAAGTGAGAAGCAATATGCGGCAGTAATTTTTTATTGTAATTTCAGTGATAATAGTCATGATGGTGATTGTGTTGGTGATGATGATGATGATGATGATGATCATGATCATGATGATGATGATGATGATGGTATATGATGATACTCCTGAAGACAAGGGCGATGACAGTGATGATCATGATGATTATGATGACGGTGATGGAGGACGATGAGGAAGAGTAAGAATGCTGATGACGACGACGATGATGATAATGTTGACGACTACGCCGATGAGAGGGAGGAGGAAGAGCACGAAGGGGAGGATAACCTTGAGGCTGAAGTAAAGGATCACGATGAGAATGAAGATGGGAATGTGGATGAGGATGATGTTGGTGACTACAATGACGATAACACAACACCACGATTACCGAGACAATAGTGTACTCATTTGCAACCTCCGTACCTCCGTCGATGTCCCTACACCTGATGAAGTAGTCAGTCTTGCCAAGGCAGAAGGTGCTCTCCATCCACTTCGAACAATGAGGAAACAAGTTCTCAAATCTTCTGATGACTTCACCAGCACGTGACAAATTTTCCCGAGAGACAGCTACATTGAGATCCGGTGCTGTATTTGGGGAAGACCGAAGATAAAGGGAACTCAATCTGTTGCATACACGAGGAAGAACGCGAGTTAACGTATTTAGTTGCTGATACGTCCAATGTTCTGCTGCCTTGTACAGGAAATTTTCTGCCTCTTTTTCTTCTATTCCTGTAATTCCAACTGTGGCTGACTTCTCCATGGTTATGGCGCCAATGTTGTAGAGCGTTATAGATGTGTATGAAGTCGGTTCCATGGGTTCAAAGATCTGAAATTGGTTGCATATAACTATATGTTAGAGGTCAATGAACGTTCAAGTGTAACCTCCATTCTACAAAATGCTATTTCCTTCATTTGTATGTCTTGCATTGTTAAATTTCAGTAGCTAAGATTTGTTTTCCTTTGATCCTATTTAGTCCCCTTTCTGACGACCGTCGCGATTTGTGACCTGTAGTAAACTTAGAACCAAAGTTCATTACTCCGAGCTACCCTCTCAAACGGCCATCAATAGGATAGCCTTTTTATGGTATACACCACACCAGTGGATCATGAGTGTTTTTCACGCGCACTCAAACTCCAGATAATATACGCTATTCACCTTCGAGCAGTGTCCTGGATTTCCTCCGCGGTTATTTTTCGAGAATGGTCAGAAATAGGGTGGCAATTTGGGGCTGGCTATAGTCACTGGTTTGTTCTGTACTAAAACAATTGTTCAGTTTATTAACGGTGATTAGTGTTTGGCGAGCCACGAATATCCACCTCCATTTCCCTGAAGGATGAAGGTGTTCAATATAAGCAAATGAGGTGAAACCTGACCTCTAATGCATCAGTGAGGTGCTCTTTGGCACCATCTTGATTCCCAGCAAATCGTTCAGCGGCAGCGAACACAGCAGAAGCATAGCCTCTAATGGCTCGGTCATTAACACAGTTGTAACAAGAGGACAAGCGACAAGCTCGTTTTGCTAAGCTGGCTCCTTCTTGAATCCTGTGTTTAATCAAGCATGCTACGCCTTCCTGCGAAGGAAACAGAGAGAGAACTAGGGGTTGTCATACGCGTGTTATCCTAAGCTTTGCAATCGCAAGAGAGTCAGCAGCGTATTTCTTCACACTCTGATTTGGTCAGCATTTTTGAAGGATCTCGCCAACACTCTTAAGATGCACCATGTCTCAAACACAGACACAGGAAAATAGCACTCAACCGTTTTCATTTTAAAAGCAACACGAGGACCTCAGAAATTAACAAACCGAAAAGTTAAACACCTGTTTAATCCAACTCGTAAAACGTAGCATTCTGAGCATTCAGAACCACAGGAAAGCACTGTTGCACAGATAGTTCATTTGAGGATTTCCACAGCAGACTAAAGTGTTAAACCTACCGGGTACAACATTACAGATGACACCAGAGAAAAGTACTGCTTAATAGCTTACACTTGAAAGCTCACACTTCACCATTTCATCCCCTGCTGATTCCGATATTGCTCGTACAATCGCAACAAAAGTACATGAAATTTGCACTATCTGGAATCTCTCAGTGTTATTTTTCAGTAAAACATTTTGGTCAACTAATTCGGTGCTTGCCCTCCGAAACCAATCTCTTGTACCACAAACCATTAAACTGCCTAGAGCTATTATGGCATCGATTGCGTGCCACGACACCAGGTGTAGGAAAATTAATATTTTTTCATCTTAAAAGTCGTTAAAAGAAAATTTGCCAAAGCTGTATAACACTCCATGAGCTGGGGGATCGCTCTAGATGGTGTCAATCCGCGGTACTGAAAAAGGTGGCGTCTGGTATATTTACCAATGACTCTTGGCGTAGGAAAACCCTTAAACGCACAGAAAAGTTCTAAAAACTTCAAACCTAACATATATAATGTTAGTATTTGGACGAATTTTGCATAGTATTGTTTAAAATGAACAGCCGCCATCTTTTTACCATACGGTGGATTGTATCTGCTTTGTTTTTATGAACTTTGTAAAGCAAGTGTAGATCTGAAATGTGCGTCAGTTTGGCTCACCTCCAGTAATATCATAGCAACTAGATCCTGATATCTCGGTCTGGTGTTAGCCCAGTTTTGCAGCATCTTTCTATGTCTCCTATAGAGCTCAAATTGTCCTGCATGAGGGGCCAAAGTAAGTCATGTTACGAATTTGTCACATCGTAATATATAAACTACTAACTAACTAAATATGTCAACAGAAAGGAGCCCTTTATAAATTCATTGCATTAGTTTCTATAAAATTTCTGAAGAGTTATTTACTTTTACAAAGATACTAAAATTTGCACCAGTGAATTGAAGGTTGCGAAGTTATTTCACGTCTTATTGACTAAATGAGAGGTCCAAAAGGGAGGGTATTTCGCTGGCGTTTATAGAGCTCGGACCGGGCACCATGATCAAAAGCTGACCAATGCAAGATCAAAAGCTTAACTATATGTAAAAGAAAATGTCCTGAGCTTAACTCAAGTAAACATTTTAAGCAATCAAAACCGGTACAATGTGCATCATCACGCGGAGCTGTAGACGTTGTTGTTGTTGTTGTTGTTGTTGTTGTTGTCCGTTGCCGTTGTTCTTGATGATGATAATGATCACAATCATGATGATGATGAAGCAGTTAATGCTATTTTTGCCATTTTTTAGTCATGCTTGTTGTATTTTCAGCCTATTTTTGTTTTCCCCTCGCATAGCTCTCATACCAAGGCGTTCGCAGAAAACGAGCGTGGGGCAGAAAAACTGATTAAAAAAGACTGATCCTTGCTGGCCTTGCGTGATCCTACATTATTCACGGACGAATATGCCTGCAACCAGCATTACTGGAAATTAACCGTAAAATGTCCTACATTCCTCCAATGAACAACTTACCATTATCTGCCAAGTTTTCAAAGTGCATTATGATACTCCAACCAAAGTTATACCTCAGCACTCCTATTGATCAAAGTTGAAAACAACGCTTTTCTTAATCAGCTTAAATGCTGTAATTGCTATCAATCACAACTGCAAGTATTTGTAGGATAAGCAGGGTAATAATAATAACATACATGATGCTTGATGGGACGTTTAGTGCCGTCAACACATCCCTCAGTGACAGACCTGCTGAAAATTTTATCCTCTTTGTACTATAACTGGTAGATTGTAAAACTCCGTTTCAAAAGCTGTTTTCGGTGTTCCGTTCTTACTTTCTATCCCTTTGCAATTGTCACCTGAACTGAAATCGGCATTTGGTGTTATACAAAAGTGAGAACTCTGGGGAAGACCGATGAAGAAGCACGTCCAGTTCGCAATTACGTTCGCCGTCTGGTTCCATGATCCACATTAATAAAAACCTTCCATTTCCGAGGACGTAAATTTCAACATTTTCTGAGGGAGCATGCCCCCACAGTTCCCTAGAAGACAGTGTTCGCAAATAGGGTATGCATCGCGAATTAAAAAGAAATCTAGGTAGGCCGACGGTTTGCAATTTGGATCTTAAAGGTCATATCAAAGATTTTATATCGAAATCTCACGTTTCTTGTCATGAACGGTGTTGGCATGGTATATTACTGCAATACATTACAAATCATCCTCCCTTGGTAGAGTTTTCGGTAAATTTTTCTTGAAAATCCAGTCCTCATCAGGCGTGTTACAGACTGACAGAGGGATGTGTTAGCACACTGAAATAAGGAACGGCGTCTTGGCATACTAACCTGTCAGCTTTATTTTCGGTAGAGGGTACTCCACTTCGATTAGATCCTCTGTTTGGAAGGAACAGGTAGATCTTATTGTCGCAAGATTTATTCGTATGTTAAAGGCGACCTCATGGCACAAGACAGCACCATCCTCTTTGAAAAGCTGCAGTGTCGCATTGTAAATCATAGGAATATCAACAGGTAAAAGAATAGTAAATAAACGCGCATGTGATGGAAGCTGATTCCCTTTGCTGTCTACTGCAGAGTTGTCAATAACAGCGCCTCTTAGTGGATACACATGCATAATCATCTTGTATAGTCCGTTATTCTGGGGAGCGGAATGTAAGGTGAAAATTACAATTGAACATTACTACCTTTACGAAGCAAAACCCAAGATTATTATGGGTAAATCTCGGAAGAAAATAGCGTTATTGGCCGAAGCATTCTAATCACGGGAAAATGTGACATTAAGATTTCTCTAGTGTTCTCAACAGTTGCCGCGAATATTTATTACAAAACGAGTAAGTGTTGAGAAAAACTAAGGGGGAGAAATCTGGCAGCAATGCATACAGTAGAAACGACTTTAATTTACATTTGGCTTTCCCCAGAAAACGCTGCTGTTACGATAAAGTCAGATGTTATTCTCTGGAGAGTGTGTGGATCAAAAGGCAAATAGGAAAAACATTCCGTCTTCAAAATTTCTGTACTAGTGTGGACAGAATAAAGCGATGTGGAAACGCTAGTGCGAAAGGAAAACTTTCGTCGTGTTTTCGACACGCAAGCTCCGTTCTCAAACATTGCTGAGTGTTTATATGTTTTTCGAACTGCTTTTCCCGCGAAAAGGTGACGTATCACAATTTAATTGCCATTGCTCTTCTTTTATTGGGTACTTGAACTGTGGGCTTTCCAAAGGATTTCGCTGAGTGATAACTTTTCCATCAACTTCTCTTAACAAGTAGGTAACAAATATGAAATACGAATGGAGAAATTTTATTTTCTTACAGTTTTGTGATTCGAACTTTTCGAATCCAGCGCTATGCTCGAAACCCGCTGGCGAGATCGTGAATTTTGCAAGACTTGCCAGCTGCAAAATTCCTCCATTCGTATTTCATATTTGTTACCTACTTGCCAAGACAAGTTGATGGAAGAGTTACCAGCGAAATCTATTTTTTTAGATAAAAATTGAATTTGAGGTTCTAAGGGAGAGTTGCTCATAAAATAAATCTACTAGGAAAGAGTTGACGTAGAGGCTCCGGGTCATGGATTCATGGTCGTGAAAATGGAAGGGGGGGGGACAATGAGCTGCGCGAGCACTTGTGAAATCAGGACTAAAACCCCACGTGTAGGGCCATTGAGACACGTACCGTGCACTAGTTTGGCTTGTTTTTATGATGCATACCCGATGACCGCTTTAGGCTTGGGATCACTGACCTCAAGGTCTGAATTGGGTGCCACACTAAGACAATTATTTTATGGTTAGAAGAAAGGGAACTTACAACAGCGAGCGTATTTGGACATGAAGACGTGATATCGCAGATCCAAGCCTCCTTGCTCTGTCTTGAATAAAGCACAACAACGTAGCAAAAGGCAACAGTTAGCGGTCGATTATCCGCCTCAGCCCTGTATTGCTGCCATGGTGTTGCTGTCATTGCACCACCTCTTTCCATCTGTTGAGATTTTGGTTGACTTTGCTCGATCACTTTTATCATAACATCTCCCACGGATTCTCTTTGTGCTGTTGGAAGTTTCCCTGTTAGTGAAATCAAAGATTAACCCATGTATCAAGAGTTTTAATAAGAGCATAAACACAAAATAACAACTCTTTCTAACAGTTTTATTTTCTGTGAAATTCTGTTTAGCAAAGCCAAGAAAGTATTACTCAACATCAACTTCTGATCAGGAAAACCTCATTTGCATTTACTTTCAACTCACAATTTACATATGCGACAATAAAACTAGTTTCGTCGAAAGACCTCATCGCCAAGTTTGTTTTGAACCAAAACAAACATGACGACCAACTGCAAAGGTCTTTCGAGGAAACTAGTTTTATTGTCGCATGTGTAAATTTTTGAGTGAAAGTAAATGCAAATCAGGTTTTTCTGATCAAGACATTGAAATTATTTTTCAAGGAGGATGAAATTGATTCGTCTGAAAATTTCGAATGTAATTCGATTGAACTCAATAAGGACAGGACTTCCTTTCGGCGTGTAACCTGAGGCCTACGTTTCTAAAGAAACTGAGCTGCTTTAATAGTCGGTGGGGGAGTACAAACGAATGTTTGGTTTTATCAAAAGCGTTGGCCACCGTAAAGGGTTTCCAGCGATTCGCTCTGGCGAAGGGCTAACGCTTGAAAAGTCAGCACTCAACTCTCTTTACGGTGACCAAGTTACTATCAACTCTCTCTGTTGATAAAACCAAACATTCATATTTAAATAGACCATGAAAGAATATTTCAGACTACCAAAGATGCTGAATGGTTTACATCAGCCTTTACATGTGCAGTAACTCTCGTACCGAGCCGCTTCAAACTAGCAGGCTTTAAAGTACGGGATAAAATCCTTGAAATGCAACCATTCGGCCACCGAATAGTACCTCGCTGTGTTTCATAACTCAAAAGTTTCATCGATTTTCTTTATTGAAATTAATATTTAATAATAGAACTTTCGCTTTTCGGTTCAGAAATCTTAGTTTCCACTTCCGGGTATAACAAAAGTTATCCTGCGACGGTTTTATTTTGCGTGATGGCGATTTCAATAATATAAATTAACGAATTAAGATTGCATTTTCACGCGAAAGAGTGAATTATAATGTGCGTCCAAAGGGTAAGTTACGAGATCAATTTTTTATATATGTATATTTGGTAGAACATTTGCCGGAAAATGCTTTTGTCTACAGTAATTTCAGGGGGATTTTTTTCTCACAAGAGTGCTTGAGTAAAGCTACTTTTCCGTGTCAACGTGAATAAAATATATTGTGATATGCAAAATCAATATCGAAAGCCTTATGTGGGCACTCAAAAGAGCCGTCTGTTGCTCCGTAAAAACTAAAATCTTAAACTAAGATTTTACCTTACGTTTTCCGTCTTATGCAAGACCACCACCACATTAAATTGAGACGGTGATCATCTTATTTTAACACAGGAGATCTCAAATGAAGACTATCGGAGTCTCAGTTAGCATATAAGATAAAAGATTGTCTTAAATATTGTCTTTAAATCGTCTTCATTTGAGACGGCGCTTATCTTAATCGACATTGAGGCATCTTACTTTAAGAAAGACCAGTCTTAATTATATTAATCTGAGTTGATGGGGTCCTTATTTTAAGACGCTTTTTGGTCTTGTGGAAATTTTAAGACGCCTAAGCAGGCTATAAGATACTGCCATCCTACGTAAGATGCAATACGCCTTAAGCTGGCGACACACCTGGCATTTTATACGACGATCGCAGCGAATTTGATCGCCAAGTGATTGATGCGGACACACCTGGCGATTTTTTTTCGCCGATCGCGGCGTTGTTCATGTGATAAACCCGCCCAACCTGACTGATTTACTTTACTGGCAATTCGCAGCGATGAGCGTAAAAAAATCGCGGGAACGGGCACATTTGGCGAATTTAATCGCCGATATCTGACTTGCCAGATATCGGCGATTTAATTACCATTTTAGTTCTCGGTAAAAAAAAAATAAATAAAAAAAGGCTAACTTGGAAGAAATAGAAAATTCCAACACAAAAGGATCCAAATTTTGGAACGGCCTTCCTGATTGGTTCATTAAAAAAATGCAGACCTCATAGGGAACAGGACTTCTGTTCTGATTGGTTGATTTTGATCCAAACTCTGCAGACACGGAGTCTGGGCTGGAGTCTGGAGCTTTGATCCATCGCAAACTCTCACCTTGTTCAGACTTAAAACAAGCCGTTAATATTTTTCAAGCAGGGGAGAGTGGAGAATTTACAAGAATTTCGAGACAACAACTTCAATATTCAAATGAGAAGACATCTGGACATCAAATACGGTCTAAAGCCTCGGCTAAACGTTGTAACTATACACGAACTTAACAGCGTGCACTGCACACTCAGCGGAATGAAAATGGAATGAAGAAATTACTGTCGCTTTCTAAACCGCCTGTTTTTTGAAAACCAAGATGAGTCCTGCAATTCTGCTGCGTCACCGATCAAAGGAATGAGTGTAGTGACAATTCAGACAATCTGCAATGCAAAGTTTATAATTTACGGGACTTTTAAGACCAACAAAACAGTATTTAAAATGCCGCGGCCCGACCTCTGTTTTCCTGCAAATTTACGGTAAGCGGATTTGTATAAGTTGTGTCATTTCAGATTTGGTTTTAATAAAGTACTATGGATTGAAATTTGTTGTGTTTTCATTGCTGCATGTATCATGTTCAAGCTTAACGGTATTAAACGCTCCCTGTTTTTGAATGTAGGCTTAATAGTGACCGTTGCAGTTAGATTGAAGATTTCTTCCTTGCTTCGAAACTTGAATTGAGATTCTAAAGCATCTAGAATAAGATTGTTCAAATCTTGAGTTAAGATGAAAATATGACTTACCACAGCACTTTGAATCTAAGAAAAAATCATCTTAATCTAAGACGCCATCATCGTATAAATAAGAAGAAAGTCGTCTTATCCTAAGATAAATCGTCTTCAAATGAGATTTACGCGCTGTCTTACCACAGCACCAGAATTAAGTGTAAAAAACGTCTTAAAGTAAGATTTTAGTTTTTACGGAGTGCCTTTCAAGTAGTCAATATTTTGTTTACAATTTCGACCGAAAGTGAAGCTTGTAGTATCATCAACATCGTATATTACGAAGCTTAGCTTAAGCTCATCGGAAAAGGCCGGTTAAACTTACCTGCAACGCTATTTAGATCAACCACATTACGCTCTCTGCTCGCCATGTTTTCATACAGTCGTGAAAATGTTTTAACTTCACTGGAAGGTCCTGAAGCCTGCTGAAGCGTCAAAAGCGAACTCGAAACTGAAACTTACGCGCTATTTTTAGGCATGACCTCTCAATTCCTTGGTATTTGGCGCATTGCAAGACAGAACTGTGCCGTCAGACTAGAAAGAAGACCGAAATACAATTTGGTAAATCAATGTGAGTATCGCATGACGTATCAATAATGATAATTTAGCCGTTGGTGCAAAAACAACCACCTGCTCTGTTTAGTTGCGTGACAGCCTTGGGAGCATATAGAGCTTGACCGTCTGCGAGGAAAACCGGTTGGGATCACTGCTAAAAAAAAGGTTGCAGCATCTCAACCAAAAAAGATGTCGCTTCCCTTAACGATGCCCGAGGGGTACTCGGGAATGTTTTGGGTGGGTATGTGTCGCTCGAATCTCCAAATTTTTTATCCCGTTTTAGAATGAATTTGCACTACACCCGTTCTAGAAATTGCGTAATGCACTTATCATTGGCTTTCCCGGGGGGTTGATCCCCGGGACACCCCCGGGAACATGCGGGGAATTGTACATTTTTGACAATATTTCGGGCCCGCGGGGTGGGGACATTGTTTAGTTTTGGAAACGAACGCTTCAGACCCCAGGGATGCACCCCCGGGATTTGGTCATCATTGGTCAGCGGTATGTTAAAATGGGGTTGACAGAGCTGCACGACTCCCACTGTGTGTCCGTTTTGTTGATCAAGTAAAAGCCTTTTCACTTTTGCTTTTACAAAGTATGTCTTTCAGCGATTTTCCTTTTGTATAAGAGATTCTTCCCTAGATCAAAATGTGATGCGACTGCTCTGCTTCATGGTGTTTGTCTTGATCATGAGGGGGAATTCTCAAATGTACTGAATGGAGGGTTTCTTACTGATCATTCTGAGCCATAAGGATTAGTTTTTGATATACCATTGTGCATGCTAGCTCTGTGGCATTTGTTAAGGCTTATCGGCTTCGATTGACTGCAAGATTTCAGGTAGCACTAAATAAATGTTATCTGTGAAGATACAGGATCCGTGGATTTCTTAACTCGTGAATTTATGCTTATGCTATTGTATCTCGCTGCGGGAAGATTGCTAGCCTCTCACGCAGACGTCCTAAGGGGTTCGTCACGCGTTTCCTTCCCCACGAACGGAAGGAAACGCGTGGGGAAGGAAACGCGTGACGAACCCCTAAGGACGTCTGCGTGGGAGGCTAGAAGATTGCAGGAAGTTTGTAATCATGGATATGAGTGTCTAACAGATCCTCGTCTTTATAAAGCTCGCTTTCGAGAGCTATAGTGCTATAGCTTGTTGTGCTGTCTTTTAGTTCTCTGAGTTGCTTTTTATCTGAAATACAGCTATTGTGTTCTTAGAGCTGACATGTACCTCTATTATTTTGTGGCTTAGCTTGCATCCGCAGCAGATATTTTTAGCTAAGTCAGGCAACTGTCTTGTGAGTCTCTAGGATGCGAGCGAAAAATGAAGGTATTCTGGCTACTAAGCCCCTGGGGAGGGGTATTTGGCGTGACTTTTATGCCCTATTCCCCGGGGATTTAGAAGGTTTTTGTTTGATCGTTAAAACAAATCCCCGGGGGTGTCCCGGGGGTCAACCCCCGGGAAAGCCAATGATAAGTGCATAACTTTCAATAGCTGAATAGCTTTCAAATGACTGCTGATAATTTGAAGCTTTCGTCCGTTCGAAACATTATACTCCGTTCTACGAAACGTCTCTAAAATGCACACCCTGTTCTAGATCAGGAGTCCCAAAATCACAACCCCGTTGGGCGGGGCATACCCCCGTTGGGCGGCGCATACCCGTGTAGGTATTCTGGGGGAAGTACCCCCCCCCCCTCCACTGGGAACAATACCCAGGGATGCCGCACCACTGTTCTTAGTAAAACGTAGAAATGACAAGCGGCCATGGTACCATGGGGATTCCCCGACTTTCAGGTCCGAACAGCAAAAGATGGGTACTCAGTTCCATTAATTCCGAATGATCGATCTGGATTTTTGGCGCAATTGCAATCATCCCTGATAAGAATTGGGAAGAAATCAAATCAGCCGCGTCATGTATACTGTTTTCTCAGATCCAACTTTTGATGTGAAAAAAATATTTACTTTTTCCTTTAGAAAACCATTTTTGTTCATTTTTTTCGAGTCACATTGTCACGTATTCTTCAATTACTCTGTAACTATCTATCATCTCATATCCAACGCGAGTACGCGCGCTCGTGGAATTATAATTGTGAAATATTGCACGCGGGAAGTTTGGAGAGCACGAGAGAAGCGTGCGCCTTGAGGTACTCTAGCTTCTTGAGTGCTCTCCAAACTTCCCAAGTGCATCATAACTCGACATCCGCACAGCTAAATGCATGAACCAATTATTTTATAACATTGCCAGTAGAAATGTAGGACGAACAGCTTAGCGAAAGCCGGGAAAAAATAAATAAAAATAAAAAAAACCCTCCGCACGAAGGAATCTATAAAATGAAAAAGGTCTTAGCTTGTTTTTTTCTGTCGCGCTAGGATACTTGTGGGAGAAAAAAATTATTACTGTACAAAGCACAGAAACAGGTACAGTTTGCTTACGCGCCATCAGCGTGCTCAACAAGAGTTGAAGCTGCGCCGTCGTTCAGTTGCGCTGCACGGGTCTCTAGGCAAATAAAAAACGTCGTCTTGTCATTTCGTAGTATTGTAAATTTTGGACATTTCTCGTTGCCTCTCATTAGCCAAATTTGGTTACCCGCATTGCAATCGTTATATGGCTTCATAGTAGAAGTATGGTAGAATAAGTATGGTTATAGTTTAGACAACTTACATTACCTCTTCCATAGCTTGATTACATCTCTTTTCACTTATGGTATTTCAGTATAGGGTACTGCTACTTATGATAATTATCTTTCTAGAATTGATAAGTTCTAGAAAAGAGCAGTTCGATTTGGCTAAGTTACGCCTGTAGCGTGCCTTTTAAAAACCTCAGACAGGAAGTTATGGAAAGGAATCACTAGCTCCACCGAAAGCCCGTTGTCAGACCTCTTACCACCCAGTAAAGCTAGCCAGGCCAGTTAGGAATAGAGGTCATACTTATATACTCCCACAGATTAGAACTGAAAGTTTTGAACGGTGTTTCATTATTAGATTTCTTTATAACTATATTTAATTTTCATAGATTCTCCACAAGGTTTTATCGTGTAAATTTGCCTTTTTCAGCTGTTATTCGAAACGTCTGTTTTGGAATCAATAAAGAGCTTTATTATTATTATTATTATTATTATTATTATTATTATTATTATTATTGTTGTTGTTGTTGTTGTTGTTGTTGTTGTTGTTGTTGTTGTTATTATTATTATTATTATTATTATTATTATAAAATGGCAGTAAAAACTTTTACGTATGTGATTTATTTAACAGACACAGAAATCTCTGCAGCTACTCTGAGTTTACGACTTTGTATAACCTACAGGTGCCCTTTACAACATTTTATGGTTTATTAGATGCCATTCCATCTTTGTGGAAAAAAACAATAACTCAGCAGAATCATACCAACGCTGAAGAAAACTCCGTGACAAACTTGTCCACTAGCTCTATCTACTCGTCAATCTTAATAGATACATTTGAACCACCAACCTCCCAGAATAAAATTTTGAGACATGGCTTTACCGAAAAAACACTTGACAAAGTATACCAGTTACCGTTTAAAATTACAAAAGAGGTCAAACTTGTGATGTTTCAGTATAAAATTATACATAACATACTACCCACCCAATTTAGCTTACACCGCGATGGAATAGCCGAAAGTGACATCTGTCCTCTGTGCAAAAATGAGAGACAAACCTTATACCACTTGTTCGTCCTCTGCACCGAAGTGCACTCCTTCTGGAATACATTTCAAGACTGGTGGCTACAAAAGACCCATGTTAAGCTTTCTTTAAATCGAAGTAATATACTTTACGGCTTTTTCGAAAAATCTTCATACTGGCAGGCTTTAAACTACTCAATACTCAGAGCAAAATACCACATCTTCTGTACAAGCAAAGGCGGGGGTGTACTGAGCTTCCAGAGCTTCCTTTTACGACTTTCCGATAAAATTCAGATTCTACAACAGATTGCTGTCGCTAATAAGTGGTTGTCAAATTTTAGACTTAGATGGGCAGTTCTTCTTCCTTAAAATTTGCTTTATATAAATATATATATTTTTTTTTTCTTTTAATTTCGTAAGAATCTTTAGCCGTTGCTTTCTAGCTTGATCATTTTGTACGGAATCACTGTAAAATTTGTAAAAATTGTATTTGATGTAAAGTAATGTTTTGTTAGTAAAAATAAGAAAAAGTGTTCACTAAAAGACATAGCGTTATTCCTGTAACTAGTGTGAACATTGTAAGCACTTTTAGTTTTGTAAGTATAGTAAGTATTGTTAACAATGTAGATATAGTCATTGTGGTTAGTACTCTGTGTATTGTAAGTAATGTTAATACTGCTCAGTTTTGTAAATCTCATGTCATGTATGCAAATAAAAATTGTTAAAAAAAAAAGAAAAAAAAAGTAAAAACTTCTGGATGCCGAGATTACCTAAACAATGATTGGGCGGCCAGCCGTAGCCAATCAATGTAACGACCAAAGTCCATACAATTAAATTCCGAACCTATTATTATTATTATTATTATTATTATTATTATTATTATTATTATTATTATTATTATTATTATTATTATTATTATTATGCGCAGTAAAACTATCTGTATGCACAGTATAAGAAGCACCACAGGGCGCGTAGCGTAACCTGTGAGCCAAACGAAACTTAACATATCACGTAAATGAATCAATAAAATATGTATACATATATGTAAAATATAAAATATATAAATATATATAAAAGCCATAGTCTAAAAATATAAATTATATAAAAATATCTAAAAGTCATAGTTTATATAAAAATGTATAAAAGTCATAGCTGGTCTATTCATGGCTGGTCTATCAATCTTGGTATAATAAAACATCATGTTACTACTTTGAAAGCTCTTGCAATGTTCAGCGTCGCCGATAAAACCGCCTTCTGCATTTTCTCTAGGACTTGAGTAGTCTTCCGCCCAACCAGTGATCGCACACTAATCCCTGTCTCTTCCGACCAGCCGCCTAGCATATCCATGATAATGTTATACTGGTGCACCTCATATCCTTTGTATTGCTCCTTCAGTTCCCACCTCAAGGGACCATACTTCATGGTTTTCTCCTCGCTCTTCTTCTCTCGATTACTAATCCATGGACAACTCATCTCTATGGTCATGACTTTCTTGCTCTCATGATTCACAACCCTCGCATCGACCCGGTTGGCTCGCACCTCCTGATGATCTGCATACACAGGTACATCCCACCACGCCTCTACTTGTTCTGACTTGTACACCGGCTTTGGCATCACTGGCGAGTACCATGGTGGTACTTCGTCAAGAAGATCTTGGTCACGTAGGAGCTCGTAGAACAGGACTTTTAAAGCCATGTTATGTCTGAGCAAATACTTGTTCTGAGCTAGTGCAGAACACCCGGCCAGAATGTGCGGGACACTTTCATGGTCATGACCACATAGCCTACACTTCACATCCCCGGGACAACTCGTGTGTGTCTTCTTACTAGAATATAGCTTTGTGGGCAAAACTTGCTCGTACAGTTCAAAGACACCGGCAATAGTGTGCGAGGGGCATGATCTCCATTTATTCAGCCAACTGAAACACTCATTCTTGCACAGCTGTAAATCAGACTTCCTCTCAGTCAGTAACTTTCCCTGCCATTCTAGTCCACGCACTTCCTTCTTAAACGTCTTCTCCACACACTCTTTCAATACTTCCTTGACACGGTACGATGGGATGATCCCCCCGTTGCTCATAGCACCTACAGGATCTAGGTGATCAAGGTGTAAGTTGACGCCCAGATCCTCCGCAAACTTTGCAGCATATTTAACTAATGAACTATGCCAGTAACTCAGCTCTCTCCTCGAACTCCCCCCACCATTTCAATAGCCGGATCTTTGTTCTCATACAATCTAACCGCTGCTTTGATCTTGGTCACTTTATACTCCGTTTCTACCGCACGTAAGCCTCTCCCGCCCTTTTCTCTTGGGAGGTACAACAGGGACGTAGAGCACCAGGGTGTTTCCCGCCGTTCTCCACAATAATCTTGCGCTCTTCCCTGTCTATGGTCTTCAAATCTGTAACCGGCCAGCGCTGAGTCCACATCAGGTAAGCCAACGCAGGCAGGGCAAATTGATTAGATGCCAAAACCCGATTATAGTCTGAGAGGGGACTGGACCAGATGACTGACAATCGGCGCAGGTACTCTCTTGCTGCCAACTCAAGTGCCATCTTCTCTTCCTGAACTAAGGTTTCAAGAACACCCAGAGACTTGTACGTTCTGCCTTCCTCAAGAGTTGGTAGCCTTTCTCCAGCTAGATCTCTTCCAGAACTCTCCTGGGAGTGGACCCCTCTCCTTACATGGACAACTGCACATTTCCTTGGGTTCCATTGAAGTCCAATGTCTTCCATAGCAGCTTGTGTCGACTCCAGAACACGGTTCAGCTTACTTTCGGACGCAGCAAATACCTTGAGATCATCAATATACAACAAATCAGTTACTCTGGCGCTGATCGGTGTCGATAGCTTGTATCCCTCGGAGGCGCTAATCTTCCAGGCAACGGGGTTCAAACAGATCGTAAACAGCCTTGGGCAGAGCGCATCTCCCTGTGGTAAACCCTTCTTAAACACAATCGGCTCAGAGACTTCCTGTCCATGCGCTGTGTTAGCCACGATTCTCGTATTCCAGCTCTTACTCAACTTACAGATCACCTCACACAACCACCTTGGGAACCTATGCAGCACCATCATCTCACCTAACCACTCATGATCTACCGAGTCGTATGCCTTCTTCACATCAACCCATGCCATACTCAAATTACGCCTTCTTCTCTGACAATTCATTATTATTATTATTATTATTATTATTATTATTATTATTATTATTATTATTATTATTATTATTATTATTACGATCCTCTAGCATAGTTAGTAATTTTTAAAGAACCAATTTGAAAACACCCATGTTAAAGGAAAAGTATCTCGCGAATTTGATGTCATTTCAAAACCCAAAAATGTTTGTCTGTCAACAGAAACAGAAACATAATTGTCTAGTTTTGCTAGAAATTATCACCCCACTGCAAAAAACTGTCACTGAGTGCCTCTGGTCAGAGACAGAGTAGGTCGGAATGGACTGAAACTTGAAAAATGTTAGGCTAACATTTAACAATTTCTCGCATTTTTGTTTCCAAAATGTGCTAGAACAGATCACGAGTTGTTCCTTTTAAGAATTGAGTTGACTCTTTCCTCTCGTTGTTCTAGAATTATTTTGTAGCTAAGTGAAGGTCTTATATTTCACCATTTTTAACAAAGGAGCTTTTAAGCTCTTTTTTCATGAGGTTTTTAAAAAAAACCTCATGACACTTCCTCTTTAAGTATCTTTGGAGGCTTGGGTTCGAATCCCACCGCCGCCACCAAGTTTTTCACTAACTAACATGTCAGACGTAAATTTAATAAGTAGCGACAGAAGCTTTATATACGTTGTTACAGAGGTGCGAGATAAGTTTAGTTAGCTGCAAATGCATATGATTATATTAAATGAAACAGCATGGTGTTAGTGCAGGTGGTAATTAACTTTATAGTGTTCCACAAACTGAGCTAAAAGAATGTCCACTTTCGAGATTAATAGACATTTTCAGATTTTGTGAGTATACACTTTAAGCGATAGGGGGACTGTAACTTTTTATTTCATAGTTTGTTCAGTCAAAAACTGAGGAATTGGACCAGGATAAATCGGGAAGCGTTTACGCACTTTATGGAAATTTGTGATCCAAAGTGAACGGGGGACGGCAGACAGTGAGCAGAGCTAACAGGTGTTGAGCGAGGACAAGTAATACCGTACAAAGGATTCGTTTACAAAAGAACCTAGAACAAATTAATCCACTAACGCAGTCAAACAAAGATGAGTCCTGGGTGGTAGAGACACCTCAGTGATCTGCTCGTGCGAGCCCGATAAATGCCCCCACCCCACCCCTCACCTCACTGCTGGACGGTTGTTAGGCAGCCAAAGATTTCACTTGCAGAGATAACTGACTCATTCCTTTGAATTTTTATCCAGGTTCTTTTTTTTTTTTTATTGTGATGACCAAATAAGGACAATAAATCCAGTGAAGCATTGAAAAAAAGAATAGATAGAAGGCATAATATTCCCTCAAATTAATTGATCCATTTAGGATCCTGAAAGGCCGGATACCTTAAACAAAATCTCTTTTCACCTATATTTTGCATCGGCATTTCTTGAACAAAACAAGAATAAATTAGTTTTCCACTTTAACATGCTCCCACCAATAGCGTAGTTCCACTGCTCACGATATAAACCCCATAAAACCCACATGCTCGATTTGACGAAGGGCTAACGCTCGAAACGTCAGCTTATCAAATTGCTCTGACGAAGGGCTAACGCACGCAAGGTCTGTAGAGGAGGTAGCAACTCGCCTATCAGGTGCAAAGAGCTTCACATCCCTTGATGCCCGCAGTGGGTACTGGTAACTCCAAGTGGATGACGAAAGTTCTGAGCTCTTAACGTTTATTACCCCTTGGGGGCTTTAGCGATTCGCGAGATTCCCTTTCGGCATTTCACCAGCTCCTGAAATCTACCAACGAGAGATGAACAGACTTTTTGAAGGGGTTCCTGTTCAAATTATAGTAGACGATTTCCTGATGTATGGTGAAGATCAGAGATACATGGATCAGAAGTTGAGAGCAGTACTTGACAAGAGCAGAGAAGTAGGATTGAAATTCAACCCGCATAAAGTGTAACTCAGAGTTCCAGAAGAGCACTGCACCGGCATCGCAGAGGTCATGGGTTCGAATCCCGTTCAAGCCTGAATTTTTTTCAGGCTTTTTTTTCGCAACTGCTTAATTTGCGTAGTAACTGCGAGGATCTTTCTTCTATTTGAGAAGTAAGCTATGTTGGACACTTTCTGTCATCAGAAGGGTTGAAACCGGATCCTGAGAAAATCGAAACCATTAATGAAATGCCCCCACCTACAGACAAGGAAGGTGTTCTTCGGATTCTAGGAACAATCAATTACTTAGACAAGTTCACTGAGCACAAAGCTGATCTTCAGAGACCCATCTCACAACGTAAGACATAAAGACAACATAAAGAAATCCCCTACTGACCATCAACAACAGAAGTATCGCCAATTACGTGCAAAGGCCAAGACTCTTATCCGTGAGAGCCGTGAGGCACACCTCAGCTCGCTCGACTCAGATCTCGAGCGGCAGCCTAAACGCTTTTGGTCCTTTTTTAAGCTCAAGAATAGAATGCGGACCTTCCCTGAAACGATGAGCTCTGGCGATGACACTCAACAGAGTTCTCAAGCATCAACACCTCAACAGATCGCCGAATTGTTTAACTCTTACTTTGTGTCGGTTTTCACTGCCCCTTCAGAGGCCCACTCTCTATCAGTACCTTCCACACCCTCACACCCTACACTTAATGAGCTAGAGATCCCGGTGGAAATGGTTTTGACAACTCTCAAACAGCTTGATATAAACAAAGCAACTGGATCCGATGGAATCCCAGTGCGCCTGCTGAAGGAAACCGCTGACCAGATCGCACCGTCTCTGACCATGTTATTCAACAAATCTTTGCGGCTCGGCATTTTTCCAGAAGACTGGAAACTCGCGAATATAGTACCGATTTTCAAGAAAGGAAAAAGAGTCCTTGTGGAGAATTATCGCCCTATCTCTCTTCTCCCTGTCATCTCCAAAGTTCTCGAACGCTGTGTTCTGGCGGGTTTACGGAATTATACATCCCACTTCATTAGCCGCGAACAACATGGTTTTTTAACTGGTAGATCTTGTGTGACTCAGCTCACCAGTGTCTTGCATTTCATTGGCGGTCAACTCGACGCTGGTAAACAAATAGACATTATATATCTTGACATGAGTAAAGCATTCGACAAAGTGGATCACATCAAGCTACTTGGAAGGTTGCACCAATACGGTATTACTGGCAAACTTCACGACTGGTTTCGTTCATATTTACAGGGACGCAAGCAACAGGTTACAGTCCTTGGAGCTACTTCCCGAAAATTGCCGGTTACATCCGGGGTACCGCAAGGGTCCCTATTAGGACCGATGTTGTTTCTGCTGTTTGTGGATGATCTTCCAAACGCTGTTAAAACATCGAGAGTTGCCTGTTACGCCGATGATACCAAGATTTTCAAGAGCATCGATTCCATCACAGACTGTAATGCCTTGCAATCTGACCTTAACGATCTTGTCAGTTGGTCTGAATCATCCGGGCTCATATTTAATCAGTCCAAGTGTAAATACCAGTGCATCACCCGTAAAAAATCACCTGTACAGCCTACCTACACTATCAAAGAAACGCCTTTGGAATCTTGCGATACAGAGAAAGACCTCGGTGTGTGGGTGTCAAGCAATCTCACCTCGGACAAACAAGTAACTGAACAGTGTGCGAAAGCCAACAAACTCCTCGGCTTTATGCGCCGAGCTTCTAGGTACATTCAAAGCACGCAAACGCGTCGCACACTTTACCTATCTATCGTCCGGTGTCATCACGGCTACGCAACACAAGTATGGTCTCCACAGTCTATTGGCCTACTTAAACGAGTCGAAAACGTGCAGCGCCGTGCTACAAAAGTAATTTTGAAGCTCCCCTTCCGATGCGACGTAACCTATAAGACCCGCCTTCAATTAACAAATTTGTTACCCATTTCATACTGGTATGAATATTTGGACATCTACAGGGTTGAGAAAATGGAGAAAACAAAAGTATTTGCTTTGCAAGGGACTGTGTTTTCTGGTCGTCAATGACAGCTCAAATCAAAGACAAAGTCAGCTTCTGCCATATTTGTAACGCTTTTCGCAACCAGCAGCAGAAAGAGTCGTTGCATCCACATAACATACCAGGATTACCACGGCAAATAGTCGGGACTGACCGATTTGAATATGCAGCCCACAAAGTACTTTGAAATGGAGCTACTTCACCAGAAAACTGCCACAGACAGATCATCTCAGTTCCGAATGATCAGCCCATGCACCCACCGCTGCGTGATCCTGTTGTTCCAACATTTCATGACTCACCCAGGAGTCCACATTTTCCTGAAACTGACCAACCGACATCCACAGAAGCAGAAGTACCAATCAAACTCACAGCAGATGCACACAGGTCATCCATTACAACAAGATCTGGAGGGCAAATTAAAAAGAAAGAAATACTCATTGAATCCTGTTAGAAGGGAGATGTTGTAATGTTATTGACCAGTGACCCAACGGGATTCTGGGTTCCTGACTGTTTTCTCGGCCCACCTCGCAGATTGTTGGTGGCCATCTATGAGTTCAGTGCGAGAGCACGTGTTGGACAGTTTTCACTTCGATTATTTCTTGAGAGTGTTTAAAGTTAAGGTTTAGAACTGTGTTACAGGCAGATTTACAACACTTATCAAATTGCTCTGACGAAGGGCTATTGCTCGAAAAGTCAGGACTTAAATCTCTTTACGCTGGTCAATCTACCTTATCAAAATTCGCTGACGAAGGGCTAACGCTCGAAACGTCAGCACTTGAATCTCTTTACCTCCATACATTTATTTGTCCGCAGACATTTTCTTTTCTGAGAAACGAACAGTTTTCTGAGCGCGAAACTGTAAAGTTCGACGAACAGCCAATGAGCAGGGAAAATTTCCGTACTTGTTTTCGAGCCAATTTTAAAATCCGAGTATGAATATTTAATCTTAATATTGTGCATCATTCAAATGTTTATTGTGTATCATTTAAATGTTTGTGCGCAGAGGATGTGGAATAAAAGTGCGGGTATTATTTTGTTTTATTATACATTGTAGTTCGTTAGTGTTTATGTCGCGCAATAAGAGGTGCTCGTCTCTTCAGCTCTTCCATTTTAGTGCTAGGAGCTTCGAGGAACGAATCATGTCCAACTTGAATAATACCCGTTCACCTGCATAATTTTAAAATCAATCATTTGTCAATTTGCTTGTTTTGGGACATTTTCAGTGAGTTCCAGCATCGACTTCGACAAGTACGTTTATATTTCCGTGTTTTTCAGCGGCAAAACTTTCATCCCCGTTAGGAACTCTTTCATTAATCTGGTTAAAGTCCTTAGTTTCATCAAGACGATATCATCAGATATTTACCAGTTTTTATTAAGGGCAGTTGCATCTGGTGACGCAAATTGACCAACGAAAGACATTTGCTGTGTTACAAGGTATAATTATATAATAGGTGGCATGACATTTGTAATAAAATAAAGTCATATGTCATTCTATATCTAATAATATACATACAAAAATTGCTGCAATCTGATTGGTGGGGCATCTCAATTCATCCTAAATATAGTGCAAAAATGTGAAATTGGGTGCAGAAAGTTGAAATTACTGCAAAAATGTGAAATTAAAATGATTGACTTTTACACAAAATGGCGAACAGGTTTGAAGAGAGTAACACTTAAAGGAAAATGCAAAGAAACTCAACAAAGCATAAACACGATAGCTAAGAGTTTGGAGGTCTTGGACAGCACACTAGGGCTACGACCAAAATATTGAAAACTATGAACCGAATTCTCGAAGATTTTCACGCAACAGAGCGAAAAAAGAAGGGTAGACTATACGAGCATGAGAGTCTTCGCACTGCAATTGAACGTTACCGAAGAAGGCAAGGTTACAAATGCTCCATAATTAGAGGTCAAGAGCAAAAAAGTTCGAAGCAAGTTCTTCATGGTTAACCTCGGCTATTGCGACAACAAGGTAAGCTTAAACTCAGTTAAAGTCAAGCGACCGAACAAGTGTCGGAAGTCTGATAAACACTGTATTAAATGAGCTGTGGAAAAGCTAAAGGCTTTGAAGCACAAGTCCTGGTACAAACTGTTTGGTGGCTGACCTGACTCAACTGGCCTAGAGCATCGTGTTGAAGATTTCCATGTCGGCTTGGACGAAAACAAACGTTGAATTCAGTGATAAACGCCCGTCCGGACTGTCTGCAAAGCCCCGGCTCCTGAAACTGATCCAGTCAGTTCGAAAATATGCCGAGGACGGTGATTGACTTCAGACTTCTTCTAACCGTGATTGACTTAAAATTTTACTTTGTGTTTTGAAAACTTGCTCTTTTAGAGTGATGGTATTTTTAGCATGTTTTCCGTACGTATGTATATCAATCAAACTTATCATTTTTGAAACCAATCAAATACATGTAGGCGGAGAATTAACTGACCGACAAGAAATAAACAAAAGCTCATTGAAGTATTTGTATGTATAATATTAACAAGTAATCACGTGATTTTTCTCGTGCAATTTAGAATCAATAAGCACTTGTCACATTTAAAAGACCGCAAATTACACTCGCCCTGCGTGCTCGTGCAATTTTGTTAGCCTTTTAAAATTTTACTCGTGCTCATTTATTCCAAATTGCACTCAAAATCATGTGATTACCTATACATATTGCACAAGTACATATCCGACATGGAGGTGGAAAAATTTGCAATTTCTGAACTTTCCGAGAGACCTTCCCGAGATAAATTATGGAGTGTGACTCTGTATCTCAGTTAGGGACAGTTAATAAAATACAGAGGGTATGAGTTTCTCTTAAAGTTATTGCGGGCTGCCACAGCTAAAAATATCATTAATTTATCGCGATAATGAATAACGTGCTAAAATAGGAAATGAATAATAAATCAGTTAGGGCTGTAAAGTGATGTAGATAAAAGTAGTGAACACCACTCGTATAGGAAGGGGCAAAAAAAACCCAATGGATATTGATATTTTGATCCAAATTATGTAGACGTGCTACAATAAATTGTAAATTTAAACGCCCAAACGCGTGAAATGTGAGAGTCTTGCGTTTATTTTCAAGGTTATTGGGTCTTCCTTTGTTTCTCGTTAATTATTTAAAGGTTGAAAACCCTGTAATACTTCATATGACGCATGTTTGCAAACGGTTAATTAGTTTTGTTCCTCTGTTAACAGCAAACAGCAAAGATGTATCTTTACTGGTTAATGTTCTATGGTACGGCTGTTTACGCCATCTGTCGCATTACACATCCAGACTTCGAAGCAGTCAACTTTGCCAAAGCTTTACGTGGAAAAAAGCTCAATGGGAGTGTATTCCAAGAGATATCAGTGGATTCTGAAGTCTCTTGCCAATTTGCGTGTGTCAAAGACACCCGTTGTTTGTCTTACAACTTTGGTTCAATGAACGAAGGAGACAACTTCACCTGCCAGTTGAGTGACTCTGATCGATTTACAAGTCATAAGAACTTTATAGAAGATTATAAAATGCTGTACAGAGGGACAGAGGTAAATTTTCTTTGAAAACTCGAGAATAATATTAACTGTACTAAGCCTTTCCCGAAGGCGTGGGCAGAGACTAAACCTGAGTTTTTCCGTCAAACATAAGTTAAAGATGTGTTTCATTCATCGTTTTAAAACTTAAAAAGCGTTTTTTTTCCTTTTCCTATTTTCCGCCTATCGGATATTCTTTGATATTAGTAGCTTGTTGTGACGATGAAAGACTACCCCTTAAAATTAAAATTCCACGTAAAGTGATCCGAAGGAAAAAAATAGTTCGAGATAAGACTGAATGTCAAATTTGCAAACGAATTAATTTCGCGAGTGTGGAATTCTTGTATCTTATCAAAGAATACTATGCTTATGATTTGACAGTCATTTGTAGGAAAAACATATCCAAATGTTGAAAAATGACTCCTGATAGCGAGAACTAACTGGAACTGCCAGTTACAGCAAACTTCTACTCAAAATAAGCCAAGTCACAAAAGGGCAACTGTTCATTCTTTGAAGCCTGTTCCTTCTCATTAAAGGAGAAACTTTTAACGGAACTTTAAGTAGCTATGTCTAACTGAGACGCAGAAACTCTCCTAGAAAGCAACCTGATGTAATTTAAAACCAATTTTTTGAAAATAATTACCGTCAACTTATTTGATTCAAAATGCGCTTATTTCGATTATATTTTTGAGATTTTATCTTTTTAGATTTACTTTTTTGGGGATTAATGATAAAAAAAAACACTGGTTTCATTTTTGCTCCCACTGCTAAAATGTTGCAGCTTCTCATCTTCATGAAATCGATCTAGAATGGCTAACATTCTCAGGAACAACGAGCAACGACTGCGCATTTACCATTAACAAATATCTTTGAAGTCTTCTTCGGAGTTATTAAACATTAAGCTCTCCATATGAGCCCAGTCAACAGTTCAGAACAGGTTTCCAAGATCTTGCCTCAGCAATATTTTCTTTGTAAAAGTTTTGACGTGTTCACATCTGAACATCCCAACCCGGATACTCAAACGAATTAAGAATGGCCTATAGGTAAATCCTTTAATTCTACTGTAATAAACAAAATTACCACCAAGAAATGTGAGACGAGATCGCAACAATTTATGTGGACGAAAATTTTAATAGCCACCCCACGGACCTCGCTAATACGAATACCTGCTGTACCACCTGCAAGTTTTCAAAACAAGTTATTCAGGATGCACTCTATTAGGGATATTCTAACTGTTCTTATTCCGGTTTAGGAATAACAGAATACTCGGATTTTCAATTTCGAAAAGAACGCTCCTAAAATCTGGAAACGGAATACCCATGGCGGTGACCTGACTACTTTGTCTCCGCGCGAGCGGCCGCGTAGGATTTCCCGCTAAAATTTTCCAAAAGAACGCGTATTCTGTGTACTCTGGGTAAACCGTATTCCTTTCATTCTGTTCATCCTGCTATCGGGAGCAGAATGAACAGAATGATATTCCGTTCATTCCGAAAAACGGAATAGCTCCAAAAAGAACACAAATACCGTCTATTCCGAGTATTCGTATTCTGGAATACCCCCAAACGCGCCTTTAGGCTCACGAATGCTAGGTTTTGGGAACTGAGTTGATCAGTAGGTTCATTTGGCCAACGTAAAGAGATTCGTGTGCTCGAAACGTCAGCATTCAAATCTGTTTACAGTGGTCAAATTATCTTATCATCTCCGTTAAAACCGTGCGTTTCCACTTCCCAACATACACAACACCACAGCTTCTTTAGGGACTAACTTCTTGTCTATATTTATTGGGGCTCAGTTGAGGCTATTTTTTAATATGACAACAGAGCATCTGTGAGTCTGACAGAACGCCTTGTGGTGACAAAGGAATCTGCATCCCTAAATATAATGAAGACAGATTTCACTGCAAATGTGACACCGGTTATACAGGATTACCATGCGGTAAGTCATGAAAATTACGCTCAAAAAAGTTTCCCTAGAGGTCTATCAAAAAATGTCTATGTCATCAAGATGGCGTGCGAATTGTCTCATAATTTCCAGACGTTGACAATCCGTCATTAAATATGTGTGAATTTTTAAAAGATTCACAAAAACTACAAAAATTGACCGAGTAGAAAGATACTGAACTTATCTAAAACTCTTACCACAGTGGAATGAAAATTCACAACGAAACAAAACTCAAAATAATCAACCTGTCAAAATAGTGTTGCTATGACAACACCATTTTTTTTTTGAAAAGCTGACACAAAAATATACCCAGATATATTTCAGACAAAGTCACAAGTTTGGTGGACACCAGGGGTAATCCCTAAATTCCAATTTCAAGTTCCAGAGCCAATTAAAAGCTGCTCTCAGCTTCTCCAAACTGGAATTAATTCCAGTGGCGTGTACACCATCATTCCAGATGGCGGCAAACCGATCCGAGTGCGGTGTGATATGACCACGGCCGGTGGTGCTTGGACCGTTTTTCAGAGACGTTTGAACGGCTCGGTTGATTTTTTCCGCGGTTGGACCTCCTACAAAAATGGGTTTGGAAATCTGGGCGGCGAGTTCTGGCTTGGAAACGACAAACTCCATCGTTTGACAGCCGGTGATAACATGACACTGAGAATTGATCTGGAAGACTTTGATGGGAATATCACTTACGCCGAATACACAACTTTCAAGGTGGCAGACGAGGGTGACAAATACCAGCTTTTGATTGGAGGATACAGTGGTACGGCTGGTGATTCATTGCAAAGGCACAAGTAAGACAAACAACCCAGTCAAGTTGATATCGAATGTTAAATAATTGGAGAAGTCTAATTTGCCATCGTAAAATATCAAATCATTTCAGAATAAACTTTACCTAAAGTGTTTTATGGCAATGCGACTGATACTGGCCGATCATAGGAATTTTAAGATAGGAGGACAGGCTTGTGTGAAATTAATTATGTGCATAATTTCAGATTTTTTATGTGGTGGGAAAAATTGATCATGTGATCTAGAACCATCGAAAACAATCTGAAGAGCATCGTATTTGTGTGCAGAGTGTAGATCATCAAAATTTTGAGGTGAATTTCTGTTGATACGAAAATTTCCAATGTATGAAATTGACTGAACAAATTATAGAATTTTAACTTGTCGAAAATGTGAAGAAATATAATGGAATGGAAGAAAAAATGCTAAGAAATCAAATAACAGGCTGTACAGGCCCGCAAATGATCCCCGGACCGGAAATGATCCCCAAATTGAACTGCAAATGATCCCCGATCGCCTCACCTGAAATGTGCACGAATTGTACGAAATTCGTCATTAGTTTTCAAATAGGGTGAACAATACGAAACAAATTTTGACAGTGCAACTCAAAAATACTTAACTTGAACAGGCCAACTTACTCGAATGGGAAAGTCTCTTCAGAGAGTACCACAATTTCGTAAGCACTGATGCCGAGTAAGCTTTACCCGAAGTAACCCAGCCATTCCCATCCCGAACGCATTCACTTTAGAGAATTCGGAATCATAGTGGGTAGAAGACGCACCTTCGACGGATGTCCATTATATTACCCGCGAGTGAGGTGATCATGTTGCCTTATCAGGTCTGGTGAACATTTTCGATATTCCGGTTGCTGCTGTGTCTAGCTAAGGAGAAGGCTTATCTATAATCTACCCAAGTAACCATAGACAAGAAGAAGCTGATTTCGACAGCATTCCTTTGGTGGGCCATGGAGCTCATCAAAGCACCTTCCATAGCCTTCAGCAAATGGGCGCAAAAATAACAGATGTACTCGAAGAATTAAAATTGAAGTATGGAGAAGGGCGAATTACTGAAGATCAAATTTGCCTAAAAATGCAGGGAAAAATTGACAGCTATTCTCAAGGCGTCTATGAGGAGGACAATGGTCTTCTGCAAGTCTATGCCGACGACAGTGTGTTTTGTAAAAAAAAATTAAAGAAAGACTGGCAGTCCAATCAGCGGCAAAACGAAAACGAAAGACAAAATCAACATATTACACGATAACGTATTAGACGACCGAGGCTAAAAAGTTATGCTTAAGACGAAGATCCGATTAAGAACAAAGGCGACGATAGTGGGCGAGATTTGACCGCCATCTGAAGCGAATTGACCGATTCTCCTTCCTTTTTCGAAAAACAAAAAAAATCTAGCGAAAGTCTTAACTGACCTGCTCTTTAATTTTTAATTTGGAAGAGTTTCGTACAATTCTTGCACATTTTAGGCACTGTAATGGATAAGTAAATCATATACATGCATGTTACAGTTTATAGGTAAATTGTTCTGCTGTACTGTGTTGCTATATTATAATTTTTAAAGTTGTGAAATTTGTATGCAGATAGTTTAAATATAACACTGGAGTATAAAAAAAAATGAAGTTAAAATCCACTGTCCAAATTTGAATCCATTCCATTCTATATTGGCGAGGCGATCGAGGATCATTTGCGGTCCAATCTGGGGATCATTTCCCGTCCGGGATCATTTGCGGTTCAATTTGTGGATCATTACCGGTCCTGGGATCATTTGCGGGCCGGAATCATTTGCAGGCCTGTATACAGGCTTTTCATTGATGGATACAACGACACAACTTGCTGGTAAGTAAGTCATAACCGGGAAGATAGCAAAGTAGGAAAGTAGCTAATATATTACTTATTATGTTCAAAGATGACTATGACACTCTCATCGTTTCAGTTTGAGCAGTTTTCAATTAAGTGTCGAAAGTAATTTCGCGTTTTGGTTGAAATTGTTAATAAAAACCGCGCCACTTTCTCAACCAATGGGAATCCAAATCAAAACCAATCGTGTTTTGGCCGCACGCGTTTCTCCGCGCTTGGCGCCAGTTACATGTATTTGCTTCGATTTTGCTTGGCTCGTTGTGTTGCTTTCATCTGTTGCGATTGGCCAGAGTTATTACTTTGGTTTTGTTTTTACGATATTCAATTGAAAACCGCTCTATACTGCGTTTCTTTTGCAATTAAAGTACTTGTTTCAATGCCTTTGGCATTTTAATCACAACATTACTATAATTCTAAGGTTTTTAAATAAATTTGATAAAATTGAACCACTTTTCGTCATGACATCGTTATTAGGTGTAGCGTAAATTAAACCTTCGAACTTTTTGTTTGTCTCAGTGTAACAACAAATTAGTTTTGTGTCGTCTTATAAAAGGACTGAAACGGGACTATCGCATCTTCGATAATTCTAGTTTTTCAAAGGTTGCTATGTTTATTGCTCTTCTCTTTTTAGCGGTATGCAGTTTTCTACCAAAGATCAAGATAACGATCAGGCCGGTTGGTCATGTGCTGTGCGGTTCAAAGGCGCTTGGTGGTACAACGCATGTCATGGGTCCAATCTTAACGCACAGTACCATGGCGGACAGCATGACTCGTATGCTGATGGGGTCAACTGGTCCTCCTTCAGAGGACATTACTATTCCTTGAAACGTGTTGAGATGAAGATAAGATCGAAAATTGCATGAAAACGAACCATCCTTGCATCATGTGAATTGTAAAATTTTCAGCTAAAACTGTGGGCCCCAAAATTGTGTCACGCACAAAATATGTCACACCTTGCACACCTTCTCGCCTGTTTCCTACATGTAACCCGCTAGCGTAGGTGCGGTTTTACGTAACGTAAAATTTATTTTAGTCTTTTATGTAGGTATACATACAGGTCACTTATGTTGTATTGTAAAACTCCCTGACGAAGTGTGCGTTAGTCACACGAAACGCGTAGGAGGAAATAAATCGTTTTACAACTGTAAGAGTTCGCAGACATGCTGCTCACTAGTTTTCTCTAAAAAATTAAAAAAGAAACCTTGCATCATATGAATTATAAACCTAACCGTAGAATCTAAAGTTTAGTTTGCATTAATACAGGTATAAAAGTGCTTTTGTGAACGAAGTTTAGTGCTAGTTTATTTTAGGCGTTGTCCTGTTACCCAAAGAAATGGAAGGCTATGCTTGTAGATAGGTTTGCTAAGGTTTGAACTGACGAAAAACAATTGATCAAAAACGAAAAACAATCGATAACAATCAGCCTGATTGGCTGATTGTTATCAATTTTCGTTACCAGTTGGCCTGTTAGTGTGTTTTGGCTTGTCCTATCACTCATAACCATCTGATACTCATCTGACGTCGAATCGCAAAGACGTTTACAAGACAGCATGAATTTAGGCGAATCGTATCATGAAGGTTTTTGGTAGTTTTTAGTCAGTAACAGTAGTTGCCTGGCGAGGCTGACTTTATAGTTCGACTGGTTCTCCTTGGAGGAACAGACTCAAGTAAGGAACGGTGGCAGGGTCGAGAATTTAATTTGTCAACCATGCCTTCTTGGCATGACTGCAACAGTAGGTCAGCTTGGTTATGGCTCAGCCAGGCAACTTTAACTTACAGTTGATGTGTGCGAGTGCGGTGCGAGCTGTAGACAAGGAAAGTGGTGGGGAGGGGGCTGTGTCTCTGGCTTTGACTGTGTGGGGATGGAGTGTGGGGAAGCAGTGATGGCGCAGTGGTGAGAGCACTCGCCTCCCACCAATGTGGCCCGGGTTCGATTCCCGGACTCGGTGTCATGTGGGTTGAGTTTGTTGTTGGTTCTCATCCTTCCTCCGAGAAGTGTTTTTTCCGTGTACTCCGGTTTTCCCCTCTCCTCAAACACGAACATTTTCAAATTCCAATTCGATCTGGATTATTGTCAAGCACTTTATCATGGGCCTCTGGCTCGGGTGATTAGGCAAGCACTCCCCGTGTTATTGACACGAAATAAATTACTTTAAAATGCCAAAAAGAAGATATTTGGTGTTTCGACAATTCGGAATCAAGCTAGTACGGTATTCAACACTGTTCTGCAGGAGTCCATTTTCAAGGTTCCGAGCCCGGTTATCATTTTATACTATGTGCGCTATTTTTGTAAGAAGGGATTCAGTCTTTGCGGTTTATTTTTAAAGTGTCAACAGTTTACTTTTAAACGAACGGGCAACCTTTTCTTGCACCCTTGTAGAACAACAAACGTCCCGTTGCAAGTAACGATTGTTTGTCGCTCGTATAACCAGCTCCGCGAGCAACAAATTTCATGTTGCAAAGAGTAACGCGTCTACCTTCTGCAACATGAAAAATTTGTTGCGCACGGAGGTGGTAATAAGGACAACAAACAATCGCAACTTGCAACATTTTTTGCGCGACAACTTGTATTACTTGGCCTTTAACATGTTATGTTACACTTTTTGGCGACTTTGTACTAAAAATTGGCAATTATTGATAAGGAAAAGTAAAAGAAAATAGACACCGTATTGCCAAAAATTCGTACTGGGTCCGGCAAGGGGCCCCAGATTTACTAATTCAAGTCTAAGTTCCATGATTCAAATGCAGAAGTTTTAATTTTCTTGTTAGCAATTCTAAAAGAACACATCTAATTACAAAGCATACTGACACTTACTGATACCCAAACAAACACATGTGAGACTTTACTAAACAGTTACGTTAAAGAAGGTTTTAAGTAACTTTAATTTTTCACTCCTTCCGTTGTTACTTATGGGTTCAGTACGGTTGCTAACACATCAAAACTTTGTACTATACATGTCAATGGATAATATTATTTACTTTATGTTACAAAGAAGATGTTTATGTAGATTATTATAGAAAGCGGTTTTGAATTGAGTGTCGAAAGTAATTTCGCGTTTGCTTTGGTTTTGCATTACTACACTCTATGATTGGTTAACAAAACCAGTTACATGTATTTGCTTCGAATTCTGATTGGCTCGTTGCGTTGTTTTTATCTGTTGCGATTGGCCAGAGTAATTACTTTGGTTTTGGTTTTACGACACTCTAGTCGCGATAACACATCAGAATGAAAAGAACAAATTCTCCTACCTTGTCCCCATACTTTTCTTATAAAAGTACTGGGGAGAAGTTATTAATTAAAAATATCAAGAAAATTAACCTTGGGTAATCATATCCTCAATTCTCATGACCTCAGGGGTTGAATAAGCATCGATATTAGAAGGAAAAACTTGATGTTTATCGTTATTAACCACATTCACTTACTTGGATTCGTTGACATTGCTTTAAATCAGAATCTGTTTCCTTCCAAAGGAAAATTTCCTGCAAGCAGATACTATTATGTTAGTAAAAGCATGCTTCATCAGAGTAATCTATTCAGTAAACTGATTATTGCGTTCGACGAAGGAAGAACGCTTCCTAATCTTCTGGGTGCCCTGTGCACACAAGCGAAAGTAGAATGAAAAGTAAGTAGGTAAGTAAGTAAGTAAGTAAGTAAGTAAGTAAGTAAGTAAGTGAGTGAGTGAGTGAGTGAGTGAGTGAGTGAGTGAGTGAGTGAGTGAGTGAGTGAGTGAGTGAGTGAGTGAGTGAGTGAGTGAGTGAGTGAGTGAGTGAGTGGGTGGGTGGGTGAGTGAGTGAGTGAGTGGGTGAGTGTGTGAGTGAGTGAGTGAGTGAGTGAGTGAGTGAGTGAGTGAGTAGGTAGGTAGGTAGGTAGGTAGGTAAGTAGGTAGGTAGGTAGGTAGGTAGGTAGGTAGGTAGGTAGGTGGGTAGGTAGGTAGGTAGGTAGGTAGGTAGGTAGGTAGGTAGGTAGGTAGGTAGTTAGGTAAGTGAGTAGGTGAGTGAGTAAGTAAGTAAGTAAGTAAGTAAGAAAGTTTTTTTTTTTTTTTAAAGTGAAACTCTACTTAGCTTAAAGCTACTTAACAACTACTCTTGGTTGATTTATAATAAAAAGATTAATGAACTATATGCCAGATATTATATAAGCTTGATTGCTTTTTTATTATTTTTTTTGGTCAAAATTCAAACACTTTGCTCCTTTCAAGCGCACGCTGCAACGCAACCGCATGGTCCAACTAGCTTTTTTCCCTCCGTTCTCGTCGTTTAAGGTCTCTACTATCGTCTCGTTGCCGTTGTAGTTGAGATTTACAAAGAAAGTTTAGAAACCGTCAGTGAAATTTAACCCTTAATAGGACGTATAAACTATCCAGACTAGAAACGTTTTAGTTTTACACCTCCGTTTTGTTTTGTTTGTTTGCTTTGAAATTAATAAATCTGTCCAAGTTAATGCATTTTCACACACTCTGCATTTTTCACACTCTGCACCCCTCGTTTTCCATCCAACCGGTAAAAATATGTCCACTTTAGAGAGTAATACTCCGTTATCACGCACCGCCATCTTGGATTGATTAGTGCCGCACCGAAACGAGGCTGGACGGGCATGCCTTACGACATGTTTGTTAGTCATTATGGCGAAGGGAGTGTGTTCTTCTGCGTGGTTGAAATGTCTCAGCACTATTCCATATTTTGACTCAACGTGCATCGAGAAATGGCTTGAGAAGGACGGGAAAGTCCCAAGGAAAGTGATGACTCGCGGTTACAGAAATTTCTGCGATGGCTATATCCTTATCCTTTTTGTATTTGAGGAATAATGCACAAATCAGCAAATATATGTCAAGTTTGCTTTCTTGTGTTTTTGTTCATTCGCTTCAGTTTTATCAAAATGCTGACCAAAGAGATTAAAAATAGTGTTTGACTTAAAATACACACTGCAAAGCAGGTATTGAGCCCTTTTCTAATCTACCTTGTACGTCAGGTCGTGCAACTGTGAGATAGGAACAGGGCTATGCAACCATACAATCGGGCTGCTCTACAATAAGTGCACTTTTACGGCCGAATGGATTTTTGGTATCTATTTCCTTTTTTATGTCTTATTTTTACTTTTCAAAGAGCCGCTTTTTGCTTTCAGATTTTCTTTTTCATAACCCTGGTTCTATTTCCCGTTTTCCGTCTTTGATTTCTTATTTCTGCGTGATGTTTTACATTTCGGAATTTCAAACTGTACATTCAGCTTTTCGATCGTGGCTTTCACGCTTCATTCTTTCAGCGCATTGAGTTGGCTTTTCAATTTTCCTTTTTGCAAACTAAATTGAGTCTTCCGTCTTGGCGAATTTCTTATGCTTGATTATTTTTTGGGGGGGGGGAGTGTAAATTGCAAATTTCGTTTTTCGATTTTCACCTTTCAATCAATTCTCGGCCCATGGTTGACAGCTAATAATATGATTTTTAATCTTTCGGCTTTAACAGTTTAAGCAGTCAGACATTTTGGAATGCAAAGGGTTGTTGGTTTCAGATATCAGTCTTTGATTTTCAGACCCCCAGCATTTCCATGTAACTTAACTTAAAGCTTTTCCTTCGCTCAGCGAAGAACTTTTTCCTTTTTATTTGGACTTCAACACAAATTTGATCAGAATTTGGCTCACAGCGCTCTGGTTCTCCAACGTTAAAACCTGACGCTTGGTAAAATTAGGATTCTGTGCTGGACTACAAATTGAGGACAGTGGACAGATAAAGCAGAGAGCATTTCTTCAGCTCAGCCTAATTTTCTTGTATTTTTGAGTAGTTGGAACTGTAAATCGACGCTGAAGCCTTTTCTCTTCCATGTAATTAGGTCGATAAGTTATTAAACATGTGACAAAACGCTAACAGAGGCCCTACAAAACTGGGGTGGGTGGGGGATGCATAGTTAAATTATTATTGCAGAGGGTTGTGCAATTTTCTCAAAAAACCATTCCGGGGAATGCAATTTCCTTGCACTATTTTTTTTTTTTGGCTCTACCACCCTCCCGCTTATCTCCCCCTACCCACCCACCACCGGGAGATAAAAGACGATAAGTCACCAAGTTTTCTCTCATTTTTCTAGCGATACTTTTTTCTCCCGCGCCCTCTCATTCTGTTTTGCTGTGGAGTGTCGATTGGGGAAAAGTTGAACTCATGTGCCTTCCCTTTATTTCCATCGTAGCTTGCTTTTGCCTTTGCGTCAACATGATCAGCAACCTTCGTAGGCTTGCATGGGCCATTTATTGTCATTTGGCATGGTTTAATGTGGCCTGTAGTTTGTGGATTGGAGATGATATGAGATTGCTTTACGCATGATCTCTGTACGTCCACTATCTCTTAGCAATAATCTTTTGGGGGTAGAATCGCCTGCGTCGTTATCCCCTATTAAAGAGATTTAGCATCGCGTTTACGCGAAAGGGCAAACGTTATCTTGCCGTTTCACCTAAAATAGCGTGAACCTTTTGTCTTTAGCTGGAATTTTGCGAGTTTCGATGAAGCTGTTTTGCTGTGGTGAGTTCATGAAGAAAAGTGCGGCCTGTAAGGAGTGCGTTATGAAGGAGTTTTAATCATGAAACTTAATTGCCCTCAATTCCCGGAAAAAATATTGGGTACTTGTTATCAACAAGTAACTACTTATATGTATAAGAAAAAAATGAACGTGAAATGTAAACAGGGGTATCTGATATTTTTACGTCCACCATCTCATAATAGCCGTCACGTCGCTCTTCTAGGCACGTGCGATGCTAAGCAGATTTTCTCACAAGAATAAAAAAAGTGTGTTTAATTTTATTCCTCCGAAAGCATACGAAGAATCTTCTTGTTTCGATGTTCCAAATATTTTTTTTCCTTTTAAAACATGGCGCTTTTTTCAGAGATTGCTGATGAGACTCTTGTGAGACGTTTGATTTGGCGAGGATATACTCATGAGGAGATTAGATGCCTTTATCAACAGCGCTTTGCAGAGTTAAGAGGACTAGGACGTCGCAACGTTAGAAGATGCTGTATGGAACGTAATTTGAGGCGCCTTTCTGATGAAGATCTTGACGAAATTGTCAGTGATCATATAATGTGCTACGGCAATAGCTATGAGCGTCGAATGATGCAAGGTAGTGTTTGCGCCATGCTAGGAGTTACTTCAAGAGCCACTAGCCAGAGGAGGATTTCAGCGGCTTGTAGGCGAGTGGTACCAGATGCACTTAATGCAAGAACAAGGGACACTCTGATTCGAACAAACCCTGTGCCGTATTTTTCTCCTTATTTTGGATACAAAAGCCATTTTTATCAGAATGAAAAAATTGCAAAAACCTTTGGGTGTACACACGTGATGTTTGTCGACGGTTGCTCTAGATTTATATGTGGAGCAATAATCCTGCCCGTAAAGAACCCCATCCTTATTTACCATCATTTATTCAGACCAATATTGCTCTGATATAGATTATTCGATCAGATCAGAATGGATCACGGACAAGAATTTTGCTTGTGTTTGTTTGTTCTGGAACTTCTTAAAGAATACAGATTTGATAAAAGGAGAATGCCATGGCGTCAGACACAGTCTACACAGAATTATTTAGCAGAACGCATATGGCCAGAAATAAACCAAAGAATAAACTATCCCATAAATCGTGTCCTCGTTGTTCTTCACGCGTGAGAGACATTCGACTTTGATGATGCTGTTACGAAGTTCTGCGTTTCTGAGGACTATGTACACCTGTCATGACCCTTTACAGCGACTTGTTGACTCTTGGAATTTTCATCGAATTCCTAGGCATAATGGGTGTGTCCCACTGGAGAACATGCTACAGTCCAACCTGCCGGTCAAACTACCTGAGGAGCCGGTACCCTACACTGAAGAGGTTGTAAGAATGTATGAGCGGAAAGGTGGTAGCTTCACCCACGATGCACATTTTGGAATCGACCCTCTAGCATTACGGCCAGATCTAGTAGAGTCACGAGAGAAGTTGTTTTGCGCAAATCAGCCGACAGGATCAATAATGTTTTCTGGCATAGTGCACGGGGACACAGAGCTGTTTTAACATGCACTTCGCTTTCTGATTGATTTAACGATGTATCTGACCAGATTCCTAGAGAATTAGAAGAACACTTCATGCATCTGCTGACGTTATTGACATAAAACAAAAAATCGAGATCGCTTTGTGAGACAACAATGATGTTACGTTTGTCAGATTAACATTAAATCGTGAGAAACTACCATCCCCCTTCCCCCCCCCCCCCCCCAACCTCCTTAGGCCTCTTCGTGTCCGTCTTTCTTTCTTTTTTGTAAGGGTGGGGGGATTACCCTACAATGCCGAACAAGTCAACTAGCTGTAAGTTCACTAAAAAGAGACCTTACGCTAATACGAAGACAAAACTAACGAAAAGGCCCTTATAAAGAACAACTCTCGAAATTTTAACCAACGACTGCAATTATCTCGTCTAGTTTAATATGTCCGGTGTGGCCGAACTATATCCACTGGACTGTTAGACGTTCAAGTTCACACAGCGAAAAGAAAATTTACTAAAATTAACTATGGTATGCCCACGTTCTCCACAAAATACCAAGAAACGCTCATTTTACGTTGTTGAAGGTTTGGCAGAGCACGTCAAAGAAATGTACTGAAATGAAAAACGCACGCGGCACGGAGCCATTGATGTTCTTGTCACCGTCTCATCCGTCCATTCCTATTTCAGCTGACTCAGTATACTTCAAACATTTAATGGTCGTGAAACTTGTACTGAAAACCTAATAAACGTTAAAAACGCTGACAGCTCTCAAAGCCATAACCTAGAAGCTTGAGAGTGACCAATGCATTACATCAACATAGTCCATCACTGAAAGCCGAAATCTAAATCCGAAATGCTGAGATCGTCGAGATCGAGCGCGTCTTACCGTTAATGGCCGCCATCTTGAATTTTAGATGTACCGAGGGGGCGGGCGTCGGGGATTATAGCTCTAGGGGGTGGGGGGCGAGAAAAACTATTTTTCTCGCCTCCTCCCAAACCGTCCCCCGCCTCCTAAGTAGACTTGATACTCTTCCCCAGGTTAGACTCGGTACGACTGAAAGTCAAGATGGCCGCCATTAACGGTAAGACGCGCTCGATCTCGACGATCACATGGAAAAATAGAGGACTGTAAACAGTCTAGAAATCTAAATACTAACCTGACTAACGGCCAAAAGCTAAATGCTGAAATCTGAACACCGAAAGCCGGAAGCCAAATGTTGAAACCTAAATCCGAAATGCCAAAAGCTAAATCCGAAATACCGAAAGCGAAATGCCGAAAGCTAAATCCGAAATACAGAAATCCAATTGTCGAAAGCTAAATCCGAAATACCGACAGCTAAATCCGAAATACAGAAATCTAATTGTCGAAAGCTAAATCCGAAATACCGAAAGCTAAATCCGAAACTTGAATGATTGAAAGCGAAAAGCTAAGTACGAAATTCTATCTGGCCATAAAGGTACACTGATCCTATACCTCCTTGAGCACTATAGAAGACTATTGCAGGTTTGAGAAGTCTCACACAGACATTGCATGTTCCACAAAGGACAGCAGGAATCAATCCCCGGGAGGTACAAGAAGTGCTGGTGCAGCAGGTGAAACCCCCAAGCAAAGATGCCAAGGATAAAAAGAAAGCACGCAGGGTAGATGGAGTGCGATCCACTTGAAGAAGACTGTGCAAACTGCAGCCATGAGGCATGGTATCAATACAGAAGAAGAGGCAGCGTCTGTATATGCTAACAGTGGGGATTGCAATGTTTTCCCTGCTGGGATTGTTATCAACCCATCCTGCTCACACCTGGCTGCCTCTCCAGATCGAAGGGTCTATGATCCCTCAGAAAACAATCCCTGGGGGCTGCTGGAAATCAAGTGCCCTCTAAATGGATTCGATCTCTGAGCTGCCGTTCAAATGTGTCAATGGGCTTTATAAACTTAACAAAACACGCAGCTATTACTACCAGATCATGGGACAGATGTTGTTAATGAAATCAAATCCAATGTTTTGGTTTATTTAGCACATCTTGCTAAGTACCTGTTTAACTCTTTTGAGGTATCACAATAATTGTGATACCTCAAAAGAGTAATGACAATTATTGTCATTACTGAACCAAGATTTGCTGAACAATACTTATAAGCAATTAAAGTTTTAATAAAGTGGCCCTCTAAAATTTTTCAGAAGGCAGCATATGGTCCAAAATTGGTTTACTGAACCAGCCAACGAAAGTGCCAAAATTTTGTCAAATTCTTTGATTCGCCTGATTGCCCGCTCAACATTGATATGGAGGCGGGCAATCTGCTGTGTCTCTGTTACTTCTTTGAAGGTGAACTGCAAAGAGATTTCTTTTGACAAGAATGGAGGGATTGTCAATAGAGTATTTTTGGTTTGTAATATATCCTGAATTAGGAAACCCTTGTCTGCCATTACCTCGTCTCCTTCTTCGATAAGTGACAGAATCCCGCTGCGCCTTGTTATTTCATTGTCCGATAGTTCCCTGATATAGGGAACTTACAAATGTTACCGTGCCTTGAGGAGCTATACCAACTAAACATTTCAAGGTGGTATGCGACTTGTATGCAGAGTAGAATTCTGAGTTGAAAACCTTGGAGCTTGCCCTTTGGACTTTGACCTCAGTGCAGTCTAGGATAACCCTCGTTTAAGCGTATGTGGTTTTGAAGCACTGAGACATACTCCTTTTAATTCGAGCAGTTGTGGGCGAAATCGGCACTTGGCCAAGTATTGTATACAGAAAATTCGCCCAAGTTAAAATAATTCTGCTGACAGTACTTTTGCTAATATTGAATCTCACCCCAAGTCTGTCTCCAGCAAACCTAATCTTAATATGATCATAAATAACACCAATTGGTCATAGACTGACAAAGCACATTTACCACTGCTACGCCTTCGCTTACAGTTTTCTTTGCCTCTGCCACCCTGAATCTGGGACCATTTTATCATGGTTTTAGCATACGGCTCAACCCAGTTATAAAAGCTATCAAATCGTTCTTTTGATACAAAGCCTGTATAAAATGTCAGCAATTTAGGATCCTTGGAAATATTTTCCGCTCCAAACTTGGACTCTTTGAGATCATTCACTTGTTGCTCTAGATCTTTGATTAAGTATTCCAATTTGTCCTCTCTGGGCTCAGTTCGGCAGGCTGAATGTTTTCGTTCTCTCGTTCGTTCGTAGCCATTTCTTGCATTGTTTCAGCAGTAACCTGCCCTGCAGATTCAGTCACCTCTTCTTCCATCTCGACATCCTGCAGGACTGAATCGAAAAGAGATTGTCGTCGCTCCTCCTTTGCTTGCTGTTCTGCGATATTTCTTAACTCTTGTAGTTGATTTTGTGGGTACTCTTTACTGTCCTTGGTCCATGCTAAAAGTGATGGCAAAACTCCTGCTTTCAGACGTGTATTTCCGGTTATTGTTTGATACACATCGCTTGGCTTGAAGTGAGCAGAACACACAAAAGTAGAGCTCTTTCTTGATCTTGGCAACGAATTTAAAACAACAAATTAAAACGCTGATCACAAGAGAGAATCTCATGAATACAGATAGCCAAATATGCAAATCAGAGGCAATGAAAACAAACAAGCCAGTGCCATGTGCATTTGACAGCTTGGGCGAAAAGGAACAAAAAATCTAATGTAAGAAGACTGGTAGATTCGAATAATTGACTGTTGTTGCTCTGGATATAGATTGAGTAAATATTTCTTGAATAAAGCGTGTCCTAGCTGAGTCTTAAATCGAAAGAAAAAGTCGACCACAAGTAACAAGTGCGTCTGACAGCTGGCTGGTCACGGATCGACACACTCACCTCACAAAGCGGCCTTCCGTATCGCTTTATTGCGGCAATCCACTACGATCTCTGTGAAGGATTTAAGGGAAAGTTGAAAAACGACAAATTCTTACCACTATTGTTTCGCTTGTCGTTTTTACAGTAATTTATACAGCAATGATCGTGGGCCATGATATGTGTGTATCTCCACTCAGTACACTTCAACGCAATCCTCTCCCCATAACTTTATGCCCGTCCAGCCTCGTTTGGGTGCGGCGCACAATCCAAGATGGCGGTACGTGAAATCAGAGTATGGTCAGTGCGAATACACTATAATCGAGAGGGGACCCTAACTTTTTATTTTGTAGTTGTTGAGTCAAAAACTGATAAATCGGGAAGCGTTTACGCACTTTATGGCAATTTTTGATCCAAAGTGAAAGGGGGACGACAGACAGTGAGCACAGCTAATACTTTATAGGTGTTAAGCGGAAACATATAATACCGTACTAAGGATACGTCTAAGAAAGAATTAAGAACAAATTTTAAATCCACTAACTGAGTCAAACAAGGATGAGGTAGAGACGTTTCAGGGATCTGCTCGCGCGAGCCCGTTAACGTCATAAATTGTACTAAATTGTCTAACGATCGAAACGTCAGCACTCGCATCTCTTTACATTTATACCTCCATACATTTATTTGTCCGCAGACATTTTCTGTTCCGAGAAACGAACAGTTTTCTGAGCGCTAAACTTTTAAAGTTTGAGGAACAGCCTATGTGTTCTGTCGTGAATTGTAATACCGTCGTGAATTGTAATACCTGTCGTAAATTGTAATAACACTTGTCGTGAATTGTAATACCTGTCGTGAATTGTAATAACAGTTGTCGTGAATTGTAATAACGTACCTATCGTGAATTGTAATAACCTGCTGTCGTAATTTGTTATAATCCGAGCTGTCGTGAATTGTAATACCACGTTGTCATGATTTGTAATAAGTCTTAAGAACAAACAATTACAAAAGAAAATATAAAAAATGACGCAAGAAAAACAACCTTTATTTTGATCCAAGTGTATTTTTCAAAATTTGAAACACAAAATCCAGCTTACGTTCGTAACATTTGTTTACGCTTTGAAATTGAAGCAAGACAACGTTTTAACTGACCCGAACAGTATAATTTGTCAGGCACCCTTGGTTGGGCAAAATTATTCCTCTGACCGTATTTCAGCTGCGTGACTTTTCTAAAATACGACAAAAGAACGCTTTTTCATAACAAAGTATTTTAAAAATATGAGTGGTGAATGAATACATTTGGACAAGGAAGTCTCATTCTTTTTTTAAATGCTCTGCAAGCGTGTTCAACTTGTCTCAACGTATGAGAGTCACGTACATACTTGACACTCGGTTGTAAATAACAGTTCCTTGAAGACTTCTCAGAACAAAATCTTCAAAAACAACATTTGAAGAAAACGTTACTCTATTCAAACAGAGATTACGCTACAGAGGTTACCCCGATAACCTTAAAGATAAAATTCTCTCGGACGACGGTCAATATCAGCGAAAGAATGTCGGCCCTACAAAACAAACAAAAAACGCGCAAAAACATTTTGCCGTTTGTTGCAGAATATCGGCGCCCTTCTGTGCTTTACCTAAAAACCATTCAGATGAGTAAATGGCACTTGATAGAAAATCAGCCTCTGCTAAGAGAGATCTACAAAGACCCTTCCTACTTTCGTACAAAAAAGGGAGATCTTTGAAAGACGGCGTATTCGTAAGAGCAAATTAGCTTTGAAGGTCATATTCTTCCTATCTCGACCAATAGGAGCCGTGTTTGGCCTGTCATTTTACCATCATTGTATAATTGTTTGTTCTTAGGACTTATTACAAATCACGACAAGGTGGTATTACAATTCACGACAGCTCGGATTATTACAAATTACGACAACAGGTTATTACAATTCACGATAGGTACGTTATTACAATTCACGACGACTGTTATTACAATTCACGACAGGGTGATTACAATTCACGACAAGTGTTATTACAATTCACGACAGGTATTACAATTCACGACGGTATTACAATTCACGACAGAACACTATCAGCAAGGAAAATTTCTGTGCTTGTATTCGAGCCAATTTTAAAATTCGAGCATTAATATTATATCTTATACATTGTCCTTCGTTAGTGTTGTTGTCCCGTAATAAGAGGTGTTCGCCTCTTCAGCTCTCCCATCTTAGAAATGGGAGCTGCGAGGAACGAAACATAGCCAACTTGAAAAATACCCGTTCACCTGCATAATTTTTAAAATCAATGATTTGTCAATTGGCTTTTTTTCGGATATTTTCGGATGTTGACTTTAAGTGAGTTCCAGCATCGACTTCGACAAGTACATTTATATTTTCGTGTTTTTCAGCGGCAAAACTTTCATCCCCGTTAGGAACTCTTTCATTAATCTGGTCAAAGTGCTTAGTTTCATCAAGACGATATCATCAGATATTTACCAGTTTTAATTAGGGCAGTTGCACCAGCTGAAGCAACTTGACCAACAAAAGATCTTGGCGGTGTTATAAAGTATAATAGGTGGCATGACATTTTTAATAAAGAAATTATCATATGTCATTCTATATCATATTGCACAAGTACATATCCGGCATGAAGGTGGAAAAATTTGCAATTTTCGAACTTCCCTAGAGACCTTCCCGATACATTTATATTTTCGTGTTTTTCAGCGGCAAAACTTTCATCCCCGTCAGGAACTCTTTCATTAATCTGGTTTAAGTCCTTACCAGTTTTAATTTTAGGGCAGTTGCATCAGGTGACGCAAATTGACCAACAAAAGATATTTGCTGTGTTATAAGGTATAATAGATGGCATGAAATTTTTAATTAAAAAATATCATATGTCATGCTATATCATATTGCACAAATACATATCCCGCATGAAGGCGGAAAAATTTGCGATTTTCGAACTTTCCTAGAGACCTTCCCGAGATAAATTATTTCATGGAGTGTGAGTGTGTATCTCAGTAAAGGACAGTTAATCAAACACAAAGGGTATGAGTTTGTCTTGAGGTTATTGTCACTGCCACAGCAAAACAATTCATTAATTTATCGCGATAATGACTAAATAACGTGCTAAAATAGGAAATGAATAATAAATCATTTAGGGCTTAAAGCGATGTGGATAAAAGTAGCGAACACCACTCGTATAGGAAGGCAAAGAAGAAAAAGTGGATATTGATATTATGACCCAAATTATGTGGCTGTGCTAAATAATAAATTGTAAATTTAAACGCCCAAACGCGTGAAACGTGAGAGTCTTGCGTTTATTTTTAAGGTTACTGGGTCTTCCTTTGTTTCTCGTTAATAATTTAAAAGTTGAAAACTCTGCAATACTTCATATGACGAATCTTTGCAAAACGGTTAATTAGTTTTCTTCCTCTGTTAACAGCAAACAGCAAAGATGTACCCCTACTGGTTACTGTTCTATGGTACGGCTGTTCACGCCATCTGTCGCATTGCAGATCCAGACTTGGAAGCAATCAACTTTGCCAAAGCTTTACGCGGAAAAAAGCTCAATGGGAGTGCATTCCAAGAGATATCAGTGGATTCTGAAGTCTCTTGCCAATTTGCGTGTGTCAAAGACACCCGTTGTTTGTCTTACAACTTTGGTTCGATGAACGAAGGAGACAGCTTCACCTGCCAGTTGAGTGACTCTGATCGATTTACAAGTCATGAGAACTTTACAGAAGGTGATAAAATGCTGTACAGGGGGATAGAGGTAAATTTTCTTTGAAAACTCGAGAATAATATATTAAATGTACTAAGCTTTTCCTAAAGGCGTGGGCAGACACTAAACCTGAGGTTTTCTGTCAAACATAAGTTAAAGATGTGTTTCATGCATCGTTTCAAAATTTTAAAGCACTTTCTTCTATTTTTTCAAATTTGCAAATGAATTAATTTCGCGAGTGTAGAATTCTTGATCTTCTCAAAAAATACTATGCTTATAATTTGAAAGTCATTCTGGAGGAAAAACATATAGCCAAATGTTGAAAAATGACTTCTGATAGCGAGAACTAACTGGAACTACGACTAACATCTAATTTCTACTCATAAGTTGAAATATGCTAAGCCTCAAATGGGCAACTGTTCATTCTTTCAAACCTGTCCCTCCTCATCAGAGAAAGGAATTTTTACGGAACTTTAGGTAACTATGTCTAACTGAGACGCAGAAACTCTCCTAGAAAACAACCTTATGTAATTTAAAGCCAATGTTTTGAAAACAATTACCGTCAATTTATTTAATTCGAAGTGCGCTTATTCTTGGGATTTTATCTCTTTAGATTAACAATCACAGGAGAACCGTCTTTAGTTTTTTAAACTCTGGTTTCATTTTTGTTCCCACTGCTAAAATATAGGCCCGATCAAACGTTCAGATCCGGTTTCCGAGATCTTGCTTCAGCAATATTTCCTTTGTAAAAGGTTTGATAAGTTCACATCTCAACATCCCATCCCGGTTACCCAAACGAATTAAAAATGGCCTATAGGTAAATCCTTGAATTCTACTCTAATAAAGAAATTTACTACAAAGAAATGTGAGAGGAGATGGCAACAATTTATGTGGACGAAAATTTTAATAGCCACCCCACGGTCCTTGCTGATACGAACACCTGCTGTACCACCTGTAAGTTTTCAAACAAGTTATTCAGGGTGCACTCTTCTTGCTGTTCTTATTCCAGTTTAGGAATAACAGAATACTCGGATTTTCAATTTCGAAAAGAACGCTCCTAAAATCTGGAAACGGAATACCCACGGCGGAGGTGACCTGAGACTACTTTGTCTCCGCGCGAGCGGCCGCGTAGGATTTCCCGCTAAAAATTTCCCAAAAGAACGCGTATTCTGTGTATTCTGAGTAAACCGTATTCCTTTCATTCTGTTCATTCTGCTATCGCGAGCAGAATGAACAGAATGATATTCCGTTCATTCCGAAAACGGAATAGCTCCAAAAAGAACACAAATACCGTCTATTCCGAGTATTCGTATTCCGGAATAGTCCCAAAAGAACGCGCCCTTAGGCACACGAATGCTTGGTTTTAGAAATTGAGTTGATCAGTAGGTTTATTTGGCCAACGTAAAGACATTCGTGTGCTCATAACGTCAGCATTCAAATCTGTTTACAGTGGTCAAATTACCTTATCAACTCTGTTAATATAACAAAACTGTTCGTTTCCACTTCCCAACAAACGCAACACCACAGCTTCTTTAGGGACTAACCTCTTGTCTATATTTATTGAGGCTCAGTTGAGGCTATTTTTTAATATGAAACCAGAGCATCTGTGAGTCTGACAGCACGCCTTGTGGTGACAAAGGAATCTGCATCCCTAAATATAATGAAGACAGATTTCACTGCAAATGCGACGCCGGTTATACAGGGATACCATGCGGTAAGTCATGGAAGTGAAACTTTAAGTGCATACGTTACGCTCAAAAAGGTTTCCCCTGAGGTCCACAATATCAGTCGATGCCATCAGATGGCGTGCAAATTGTGTCATGATTTCCAAACCTTGACAATCCGTCATTAAATATGTTTGAATTTTAAACAGATTCACAAAACTACAAAAATTGACCGAGAAGAAAGATACTGAACTTATCTAAAACTCTTACCACAATGGCATGAAAATTTTTCAGAACGAAGCAAAACTCCATAAAGTCGACCTGTTAAAATATGTTTGCCATGACAACACCAATTTTTGTGAAAAACTGATACAAAAATATACACAGATACATTTCAGACAAAGTCACAAGTTTGGTGGACATCGACAATGCAACAATCCCTAAATTCCAATTTCATGTTCCAGAGCCAATTAAAAGCTGCTCCCAGCTTCTCCAAACTGGAATTAATTCCAGTGGCGTGTACACCATCATTCAGATGGCGGCAAACCGATCCAAGTGCGGTGTGATATGACCACGGCCGGTGGCGGTTGGACCGTTTTTCAGAGACGTTTGAACGGCTCTCTTGATTTTTTCCGCGGTTGGGCGTCCTACAAAAATGGGTTTGGAAATCTGGGCGGCGAGTTCTGGCTTGGAAACGACAAGCTCCATCGTTTGACAGCCGGTGATAACATGACACTGAGAGTTGATCTTGAAGACTTTGATGGGAACATCACGTACGCCGAATACACAACTTTCAAGGTAGCAGACGAGGGTGACAAATACCAGCTTTTGATTGGAGGATACAGTGGCACGGCTGGTGATTCACTGAAATGGCACAAGTAAGACAAACAATCCAGTTAAGTTGATATTGAATGTTAAATAATTGGAGAAGTTTTAAATTTGCCATCGTAAAATATCAAATCATTTCAGAATAAACTTTACCTTAAGTATTTTATGGAAATGCGCTTGATACTGGCCGATCACAGGAATTTTAAGGTGGGAGGACCACCTTCTGTGAAATTAATTATGCCCATAATTACAGATTTATTATGTGGTGGGAAAAAATTGATCATGTGATCTAGCTAGAACAATCTGGAGAGCATCGTGTTTGTTTCGAAATTTTGAGGTGAATTTCTGTTGATACGAAGATTTCTAATGTACTAAATTGACTGAACAAAGTATAGAATTTTAACTTGTCGAAAATTTGAAGAAATATAATGGAATGGAAGAAAAAGTGCTAAAAAATTAAATAACAGGCTTTTGATTGATGGATACAACGACACGGCTAGCTGGTAAGTTAAGTCATAACCGGGAAGATAGCGAAGTCGGAAAGTAGCTAATATATTAATTATTATGTTCAAAGGTGACTATATCATTCTGGTCATTTCAGTTAGAGCGGTTTTCAATTGAGTGTCGAAAGTAAGTTCGCATTTTGGTTTTGCATTACCACGCTCTATGATTGTTAAGAAAAATCGCGCCACTTTCTCAACCAATGGCAATCCAAACCAAAACCAAAATCGTGTTTTGGCCGCACGCGTTTTCCCGCGCTTGACGCCGGTTACATGTATTTGCTTCGAATTCTGATTGACTCGTTGTGTTGTTTTCATCTGTTGCGATTGGCCAGAGTACTTACTTCGGTTTTAGTTTTACGACATTCAATTGAAAACCGCTCTATACTGCGTTTCTTTTGCAATTAAAGTAATTGGTTCAATACCTTTGGCATCTTAATCACAACATTACTATAACTCTAAGATTTTTAAATTAATTTGATGAAATTGAACCACTTTTCGTTATGACACCGTTATTTATGAGGTGTACCGTAAATTCAGTAAACCTTCGAAGTTTTTGTCTATGTAACAACAAATTGGTTTCGTGTCGTCTTATGTAAGGACTGAAACGGGACTATCGCAACTTCGATAGTTCTACTTTTTCGAAAATTTCTATGTTTATTTCTCTTCTCTTTTTAGCGGTATGCAGTTTTCTACCAAAGATCAAGATAACGATAATTACGTTTCGTCATGTGCTGTGCAGTACAAAGGCGCTTGGTGGTACAACGCATGCCATGGGTCCAATCTTAACGGACAGTACCATGGCGGACAGCATGACTCATATGCTGATGGGGTCAACTGGTCCTCCTTCAGGGGACAGTATTATTCCATGAAACGTGCTGAAATGAAGATAAGACCGAAAATTGCATAAAAACGAACCATCCTTGCATCATGTGAATTATAAACCTAACCGTAGAATCTAAAGTTTTATCTGTTACTTTGTTTGCATTAATACAGGTAAAAGTGCTTTTGTGAACGAAGTTTAGTACTAGCTTATTTTAGGCGTTGTCCTGTTACCCAAAGAAATGGAAGGCTGTGCTTGTAGATAGGTTTGCTAAGACCTCCTTGTAGGTTTGAAAACAACTTATTAACCTGACTGGTTGTTTCTTATCGATTTTCGTTACCAGTTGGCCTATTAGTGTGTTTTGGCTTGTCCTATCACTCATCTTTCAAAAGACCATCTAATACTCATCTGACGTTGAATCGCAAACACGTTTACAACACAGAGTGAATTTAGGCGAATCGTGTCATGAAGCTTTTTGGTAGTTTGTAGTCAGTAACAGTAGTTGCCTGGCGAGGCTTACTTTATAGTTCGACTGGTTCTCCTTAGAGGAACAGACTCAAGTAAGGAAAATTGGCAAGGTCAAGAATTCAATTTGTCAACTATGCCTTCTAGGCATGACTGCAACAGTAGCTCAGCTTGGTTATGACTCAGCCAGGCAACTTAAACTTACAGTTGATGTGTACGAGTGCAGTGCGAGCTGTAGACAGGGGAAGTGGTGGGGAGGGGGCAGTGTCTCTGACGTTGACTGTGTGGGGGTTGAGTGTGGGGGAGCAGTGATGGCGCAGTGGTGAGAGCACTAGTCTCCCACCAATGAAGTCCCGGACTCGGCGTCATATGTGGGTTGAGTTAGTTGTTGGTTCTTGTCGTTGCTCCGAGAGGTTTTTCTCCGTGTACTCCGGTTTTCCCCTCTCCTCAAACACCGACATTTCCAAATTCCAATTCGATCTGGATTATTGTCAAGCACTCTATCATGGGCCTCTGGCTCGGGTGATTGGGAAAGCACTCCCCATGTTATTGACATAAATAAATTACTTTAAAGTGCCAAAAAGAAGATATCTGGTGTTTCGACAACTCTGAATCGCGGTGCCTCTCACCTTTATCAAGCTAGTACGGTATTCAACACTGTTCTGCAGGAGTCCATTTTCAAGGTCACGAGCCCGGTTATCATTTTATGTTATGTGCGCGATTTTTGTCAGGACGGATTGATTTTGGCAAAATCAACTAGTCGCGCAACAAATGTTGCATTGCAATTTGCAATGTTTGTTGCCCTTATTACCACCTCCGTGCGCAACAAATTTTTCATGTTGCAGAAAGTAGCCGCTTTACTCTTTGCAACATGAAATTTGTTGCTCGCGGAGCTGGTTATACGAGCGACAAACAATCGCAACTTGCAACGCAACGTTTGTTGTTCTACAAAGGTATAAGAAAATGCTGCCCGTATTACTTGGCCTTTAACATGTTATGTTACACTTTTTGGCGACTTTGTACTAATAATTGGCACTAATTGATAAGGAAAAGTAAAAGAAAAGAAACCGTATTGTCAAAAATACGTACTGGGTCCGGCAACGGGCCCCAGATTTACTAATTCACGTCTAAGTTCCATGATCAAAATGTAGACCTTTTAATTTTCTTATTGAAAATTCTCAAAGAACACAGTTAATTGCAAAACATACTGACACTTACTGATACCCAAACAAACAGGTGTGAGACTTAATACTTAACAGTTACGTTAAAAAGGGTTTTAAGTAACTTTAATTTTGCACTCCTTCCGTTGTTACTTATGGGTTCAGTACGGTTGCTAACACATCAAAACTTTGTACTATACATGTCAATGGATAATATTATTTACTTAATGTCACAAAGAAGATATTTATGCATATTTTTATATAGAGCGGTTTTCAATTGAGTGTCGAAAGTAATTTCGCGTTTGCTTTGGTTTTGCATTACTACGCTCTGTGATTGGTTAACAAAACTCGCGCCACTTTCTCAACCAATGGGAATCCAAACCCAAACCAATCGTGTTTTGGCCGCATGCGTTTTCCCGCACTTGGTCCCAGTAACCTGTATTTGCTTCGAATTCTGATTGGCTCGCTGTGTTGTTTACATCTGTTGCGATTGGCCAGAGTAATAACTTTGGTTTTGGTTTGACGACACTCAACTGGAAACCGCTCTATTCGTGATATTGCCTTGAGATTTTCAGTAGAACGATAAGGAGGTAGGTAAATAAGTAAGTAAGTAATTTTACTTAAAGTGAAACTCCACTTAGCTTAAAGCTACTTTACAGGAAGCCCACTATAACCGCCTGTTCTTGTGTTTTGTCTTTTTATCGGTTGTTTATATGTTCTGCAAGTGTATAACTCGAATTATTAAAAACTGGGTCATTGGACAATACAATAGGCCAATTCCGGGTTTCTTTAAACCTCATTATGAAAGTGAAGCTAAGTGCAAAGCTTTTTATATGAAAATTAGTTTTGTTTGCATATGAATGAAAACTAATTCTCACATCAAAATCTTTGCACTTAGCCTCGCTTTCATAATGAGGTACAAAGCAACTCGGAATGGCCTGTTCCAAAGATTTGATTGACTCAGAACGGCCATACGATGTCAACAATGATACAATGCCCGAAAATAGCTCCCATTACCGAAGTTGTCTTCCTGTGAATTTTGTAAGAGGGAAATCAGCAAGATCAAGCAATATTTCTTGGTTGATTTATAATAAAACGGTTAATGAACTATATGCCAGATATTATATAAGCTTGATTTAAAACATTTTTGCTTTTTTTTTTTGGTCAAAATTGAAACACTTTGCTCCTTTCAAGCGCACGTTGTAACGCAAGTGCATGGTCCATCTTAGCAGTCCGTACAGGAAAATTCGGGCCGATCAGGAAGCCAATCAGAATGCTCCTTTCAGCGCAGACAATTTAGGAAACCTAATAAGAACCAGAAAAGAAAAGACAGGATGAATAAATTTAGACAACAGATGTAGGAAACGTGTTGAAAAGAACATTTGCAAACTATCATAGAGTCAGTAATTGTTGATAATGGATCTTTTACGTGTTTTTCTGAGGGATGCAACAGATGAAGAGTTCGTAATCTCAGACCAGTTCAGCTGTATATATTTGATATTATAGTTATCGTTATTATTATAAAAAGCTACTCATGGCTATATTACAAGTAAACAGAAAAATAATTGTCCAGTTTTGCTATAAATTATCACCCCAGTGCAATAAAACTGTCGATTAGTGACTCTGGCCAGAGACAGAGTAGGTCGGAATGGATTGAAACTTGAAAAACATTAAGCTAACGTTTTTCAAATTCTCGCATTTTTGTTTCCAAAATGTGCTAGAACAGATAACGAGTTGTTCCTTTCAAGAATTGAGTTGATTTCTTTCCTCTCGCTGTTCTAAAATTATTTTGTAGCTAAGTGAAGGTCTCATTTCACCATCATTTCACAAAAGAGCTTAAAAACCTCATGACACTTCCCCTTTTAAAAGTATCTTGGGAGGCTTGGGTTCGAATCCCACCGCCGCCACCATGTTTTTCACTCACTAACATGTCAGACGTAAATTTAATAAGTAGCGACAGAAGCTTTATATACGTTATTACAGAGGAGCAAGATAAGTTTAGTAAGCTGCAAATGCATATGATTATATTAAATGAAACATCATGATGTTAATGCAGGTGGTAATTAACTTCATAGTGTTCCACAAACGGAGGTAAAAATGTTTGCATGGAAAACGAGGAGTGCGGAGTGCGGAGTGCGGAGTGCGGAGTATGGAAAATGAGGAGCGTGTGGAAAATGTAAAATATGGAAAACGAGGAGTGTAGAAAATGCAGAGTATGGAAAATACGGAGTATGGAAAATGGGGGGCGTGGAAAATGTGGAGTTGTTGGAAATGCATTAACTTGGACAAATTTATTAATTTCAAAGCATTTTAACGCATTTTTTCAATATAAAAAATGCTTAGAAACGTCTTACTCTCAATAACTGGAAGAAAACGGAAGTGTAAAACTAAAACGTTTCTAGTCTGGATAGTTTACACGTCCTATTAAAGGGTTAAATTTCACTGAGGGTTTCTAAACTTTCTTTGTAACTCTCAACTATAACGGTAACGAAACGGTAGTAGAGACCTTAAACGACGAGAACGGAGAGGAAAACGCTAGTTTTGATGTCTGTGACTCTACTACACAACACAAAAACTTGTCTTAGCGAAAAAAAAACGCTTTTGGTTTTCGACCGTGACCGGGAAGTTAACGTTCTGGTTGTTAAGGTCCCTACTATAGAAACTACTGACAACGTGCGTAGTATGATCAGATAAATGTTCATTCTGCAACTGTGAATGACGACATGTTAAGTTTGAAAGTTTTCCTTTCGCATTCTGCTATACCAAACAGAATTAAATTTTACAATTTTGTTTAAGATCTAGATTTAGACTCAGCGTCGTGTAATGAGGAAACAACAGCATTTGTAAATTTCAACGATGATGTTCTCAACCCTATGGATGCGCTATCGTAGGCCTTGCATGGTCAGAAACTAAATCTGCCTAATGACCTCAAGAGGACCGAACTTCATCCTTTCTTGGTCTTCAACAAATTTGAATGCTATCGCAGCTTATTTAACAAACGTCATTTTTGTCTTATCAATTAAAAGCTAATTTTGTGGTATGCTACCACAACTGTCAGCTATATAGCGTATTCATAATCACAAAACTTGTTGCTCTAACGAAAGTCTAAGACATGGGCAATAGGAAACATGGGTTTCGACTAAATAAGTATTACATTTATCTCAAATATAGTTGAATTACTCACAATGAAGTAGTCTTTAGTCTTTTCTGGTCGTTTCTCCCCATTTATTTCTTGTAGAATAGCCCTGATTAACTCGATTAACTGGAACTCGTAGCAACTCTTGTTTCCAGTTTTCTCTCTCCCGAACATTGTCCGACAACTCTTCGTTACCAGACTTCTAGCGGCTTTTTAGACCCCCTGGAGCGGCACCCTTTGCTTCCTTATATGGAGCTGGGCATAGTTTCTTCTTACGAGGTTCGCACGATTGATTGAGTTTGGTTCCTACCCAGGGGGGATTATGAGTTAACACTCGCGCGCTTAGCGGCCGCGCCTGGGATTTTAATAGGATGCACGGTTACCAAGACCATAACGAATGCTGACGAATTTGTTATGCAGGCTAAATTTGTTTTGAGTCAAACGGCGCGTTCTTATTTGTTAATTAGGGCTATTCGTATAGATAATCACATGATTTCGAGTGCAATTTGGGATAAATCAGCACGAGTAAATTTTTCAAAGGCTAACCAAATTGCACGAGCCCGTAGGGCGAGTGCAATTTGTAGTCTTTGAAAAATTTACGAGTGCTGATTTATCCCAAATTACACGAGAAAAATCATGTGATTACTTGTTAATAATATACATGCAAAAATTTGACTCTGTTTTCCTCTTATCGTGTTTATTTCGTGTCATGGCCCACTGGTCCCGCCTACATTAACGTTATTGGTTGATAAATGACAACCTTGATTGACATGCTAGCAATGCTAGCACTTGTGGAAACTTACAGACCAAAAATATCCTCTCAATCGACAAAGATCAAGTTCTGGAAGCATTTATCATTCTAAAGCGTTTACATTTTATGGACCTCAAGGAGAAAAGAGGTGTGAAAAGACGTCAAAACTTGTCTATTTGAAGAAGTCAACTTGTTAATGTTTGTTGTCGAATCTAATTGAGGCGAAATCGATCAACATTTTCAAAACTTGAAGCTTTTCGAACTTATGAATCAGTGAGAAATACTGTCCTTGCCAGGTGGTGCGGCTGACTGTGGCTTTTCGGGAGCTGCTGTGTTTCCCATGTTGAAAGTGACTTGACATTGGTGGAAATGGTTTATGTTCATGAAACACTGACGCTGATCATTCTGGCCAGAGATAGAACTTGGCATCTGAAACGCCGCGAAAGCTGCTTGGTTAAAGTTGTTTCCACATTGAGCCGTTTGAGGGTCTGGCGAGAACGGGTTAAAAATATTGCTGGAGCTGCTGGTGCTACTATTAAAGCTGTTTCCTCGGCTAACTGGCTGTTGATGTTTTTAGCGTGGCTGATGGTGTGGGAAAGCTCTCGCTGTTCTCTTTCATCTCCTTCGTCATAGTCATCCAGTGACTTCTCGTTTCTGTGGCCCGTTACTTTAACAATTGAACTTCGTTCTAGGCCCGCTGTCTTCAACTTCTTTACAACCGTTTTCCTGGCGCTGTGGTTGGAAAAGGTCTTCAACGAATCTTCTAGGCTCGTTCCTTTGATAACGGACTTCATCATGTCGTTGATTTTGTTTGCTCCCATCGGCTGCCGCTTATACCAAACTTGCGAGGACGGATTTGGCACACAAGACAGATAAAGTCGACCGGTTGTCCGTATTTCGGGAGGACGACGCCACAGAAATTCTTTGAAGATTGCAACGGGACATCGGTCATCTCCAGTTGCAAACATTTTTGGAAGGAAGCTTCTGGGCTTTGCGGACAGTCTGGACTGGCGTGTTTTTGTGAGGTTCTCGATAAATTCGACGTACTCTGTGTTGTTTTCATCCAATCCAAAGGAGAAATCTTCAACCGTCATGCTGTGGTGTTCCTGTCGACCTCGAAGACCAAAATATTGGGTCAGGAACCACCAAACTGTTTGGACAAGGACTTGCGGACTTCCCTTTCCCAGCTTCTTTTTTTCCCACAGCTCATTTTCCTCGGTTGTTGTCAGACTTCTCGCCTTGTTCGGCCGCTTGCCTTTGCCTTGTTGCCGCAATAGGCGGGCTTTTCCCTCCAGAACTTGCTTCGAGCTTTTAAACTCTCTGTCGCGAATAATTGAGTGTTTGCACTCTTTCTCTGTTAGGTATCATTTAATAGCAGTCACCATTACTCGAAGGCTATCAGGCTCGTAATCTTCCCCGTCTTTCTTACGAACTGTTGCGTAAAACTCCTCCAGAATTTTGTTCAGGGCCTCCGGTTCGTACTTTTCAATACTTTCGTCATAGCCCTTTTGAGAAGCCCAAGACTTCCAGACTTTAAGCCAATTATTTGTGCTTTGTTGGGTGTTTTTGTTCTTAGCATTCTCCTTCAAACTCTGAATTAAAACGTTGTTACTTTCTCGTAACCTGTCCGCCATTTTGTGTTGTTGCGTGTTCGCGACTTTCCTGTCAATCAATTTAATTTCAACTTTCTGCACTCAATTTCAACTTTCTGCACTGTTTGAGTTTAATTGACGTGCTCTCAGCCAATGAGCATGCTGAAATTTTTGCATGTATATTATTATACAAGAAATAAATGGAGAGAAACGACCAGAAAAGACTAAATACTTCTTCATTGCGAGTAATTCAACTATATTTGAGATAAATGTAATATTTATTTCGTCGAAACCCATGTTTCCTATTGCCCATGGTTGAACATGGGGTTTTTTCGCTGAATATGCGCGAAGCTTGGGTGGTAGTAAGAGTTGTATAGTCTGGGCTAAATACTAATGCTCCAGTAGCTTGATCCCTTCTCATTACCCTTTAATGTTTTCATGTTCAGTGATACTGGTATCGACATCGACAACATTAACACAGCAATTTAGGGTTAGTTAGCAGTGCTACAAAATAATTGGAATTTTAGATCGTTAACATCCCGGTCCCGTTCGAAAACCGGAAGCGTTTTTTTTTTTAATTAATTTTTTTTATTTATTTATTTTTTCTCTTAGACAAGTGTTTGTGTCGTGTAGTAAAGTCACGGACATCAAAACTAGCGTTTTCCTCTACGTTCTCGTCGTTTAAGGTCTCTACTACCGTTTCGTTGCCGTTTTAGTTGAGAGTTACAAAGAAAGTTTAGGAACCCTCAGTGAAATTTAACCCTTTAAAAAGGACGTGTAAACTATCCAAACTAGAAACGTTTTACTTCCGTTTTGTTCCAGTTATTAATAGTAAAACATTTCAAAGCATTTTTTATGTTGAATAAATGCGTTAAAATGCTTTGAAATTAATAACTCTGTCCAAGTTAATACATTTCCACACGCCCTGCATTTTCCATATTCCTCATTTTCCACACTCCCTATTTTCCACACACTCTGCATTTTCCATACTCCGCATTTCCACACACTCTGCATTTTCCAAACTCCGCATTCTCCACACTCCTCAATTTCCATACTACTGGTTTTCCACACACTCCGCATTCTCCACACTCCGCACTTCTCCTTTTCCATCCAACCGGTAAAAATATGTCCACTTTGGACAGTAATGAACAGTGAAAATATACTATAAGCGAGGGGAGACCCTAAATTTTTATTTTATAGTTGTCCAGTCAAAAACTGAGGAATTGGACCAGGATAAATCGGGAAGCGTTTACGCACTTTATGGAAATTTGTGATCCAAAGTGAACGGGGGAAGGCAGACAGTGAGCAGAGCTAACAAGTGTTGAGCGAGGACAAGTAATACTGTACAAAGGATTCGTCTACGAAAGAATTTAGAACAAATTTTAACTCCACAAACTGAGTCAAACAAGGATGAATCCTGGGTGGCAGAGACGCCTCAGTGATCTGCTCGCGCGAGCCCGTTATAAACTGCTCTGACGAAAGGCTAACGCTCGAAACGTCAGCGCTCGAATCTCTTTACATTTATACCTCCATACATTTATTTGTCCGCAGACATTTTCTGTTCCGAGAAACGAACAGTTTTCTGAGCGCGAAACTCTTAAAATTCGAGGAACAGCCAACGAGCAAGGAAAATTTTTGTGCTTGTATTCGAGCCAATTTGAAAATCCGAGCATTAATATTTAATCTTAATATTTTCCGTCATTTAAATGTTTATTGTGTATCATTAAAACGTTTGCGCGCCTAGGATGTGGAATGAAAGCACGGGTATTATTTTGTTTTCTTATACATTGTAGTTCGTTAGTGTTTTTGCCCCGTAATAAGAGGTGTTCGCCTCTTCAGCTCTTCCATCTTAGAAATGGGAACTGCAAGGAACAAAACATGGCCAACTTGAAAAATACCCGTTCAGCTGCAAAATTTTTAAAATCAATCATTTGTCAATTTGCTCGTTTTCGGACATTTTCAGTGAGTTCAAGCATCGACTTCGACAAGTACGTTTACATTTTCGTGTTTTTCAGCGGCAAAACTTTCATCCCCGTTAGGACATCTTTCATTAATATGGTTAAAGTGCTCAGTTTCATCAAGACGATATCATCAGATATTTACCACTTTTAATTAAGGGCAGTTGCATCAGGTGACGCAAGTTGACCAACAAGAGATATTTGCTGTGTTATAAGGTATAACAGGTGGCATGACAAATTTAATAAAGAAAATATCATATGCCATTCTATATCATATTGCACAAGTACATATCCGGCATGAAGGTGGAAAAATTTGCAATTTTCTAACTTCCCAAGAGACCTTCCCGAGCCGATAAATTATTTCATGGAGTGTGACTGTGTATCTTAGTAAAGGACAGTTAATCAAACACAAAGGGTATGAGTTTGTCTTAAAGTTATTGTGACTGCCACAGCCAAAAAATTCATTAATTTATCGCGATAATGAATAGCGTGCTAAAATAGCAAATAAATATATAATAAACCATTTAAGGGCTTTAAGCGATGTGGTTAAAAGTAGAGAACACCACTCGTATAGGGAGGCAAAAAAACCCCAGTGGATATTGATATTATGATCCAAATTGTGTGGCCGTGCTACAAATAAATTGTAAATTTAAACGCCCAAACGCATGAAATGTGAGAGTCTTGCGTTTATTTTCAAGGCTATCGGGTTTTCCTTTGTTTCTCGTTAATTATTTAAAGGTTGAAAACTCTGCAATAATTCATATGACGCATCTTTGCAAACGGTAAATAAGTTTTCTTCCTCTGTTAACAGCAAACAGCAAAGATGTATCTTTACTGGGTAATGGTCTATGGTACGGCTGTTCACGCCATCTGTCGCATTGCAGATCCAGACTTGGAAGCAATCAACTTTGCCAAAGCTTTACGCGGAAAAAAGCTCAATGGAAGTGTATTCCAAGAGATATCAGTGGATTCTGAAGTCTCTTGCCAATTTGCGTGTGTCAAACAAACCCGTTGTTTGTCCTACAACTTTGGTTCGATGAAAGAAGGAGACAACTTTACCTGCCAGCTGAGTGACTCTGATCGATTTACAAGCCATAAGAACTTTACAGAAGATGATAAAATGCTGTACAGGGGGATAGAGGTAACTTTTCTTTGAAAACTGGAGAATAATTTTAAATGTACTAAGCTTTTCCTGAAGGCTTCACTAAACCTGAGTTTTTCCGTCAAACATAAGTTAGAGATATGTTTCATGCATCGTTTTAAAACTTTAAAGCACTTTTTTTGTACTATTTTTGACATAATTTTCTTCAACATGTTGTTCGTAGCTTGTTGTAGTAATGAAAGGGTACCTCTTAAAATAAAAAGTCCATTTAAAGCGAACTGAAGGAAATTAGTTCGAGATGAATGTATTTGCAAATGAATTAATTTTGCAAGTGTAGAATTCTTAATTGAGGAAAAACATAGCTAAATGTTGAAAAATGACTTTTCGATAGCGAGAACTAACTCGAACTGCCAGCCACATCAAACTTCTACTCAAAAGTTGAAATATGCCAAGTCACAAAAGGGCAACTGTTCATTCTTTTAAACCTGTCCCTCCTCATTAGAGGAGAACGTTTTAACGAAACTTAAGGTAACTATGTCTGACACACAGAAACTCTCCTAGAAAGAAACCTGATGTAATTTAAAGCCAATTTTTTGAAAATAATTACCGTGAATTTATTTAATTCAAAGTGCGCTTATTTCGGGTATATTTTTGGGATTTTATCTCTTTAGATTTAGTCATGGGGAAACCGTCTGTTTCTATTGGTAGTTAATGATAAAAAAAATCGCTGGTTTCATTTTTGTTCCACTGCTAAAATATTGCAGCTCCTCACCTTCATGAAATCAATCTAGAATGGCTAACATTCTCAGGAACAGGGCAACAATTGCGCATTTACCATTAACAAATATCTTTGAAGTCTTCTTCGGAGTTATTAAACATTGGGCGCTCCATATGAGATCTTGCTTGAGCACGATTTCCTTTGTAAAATATATACGAATTAATAATGGCCTATACGTAAATCCTAGAATTCTACTCTAATAAACAAATTTAATACCAAAAAATGCGAAGAGAGATTGCAACAATTTATGTGGACGAAAATTTTATGCTTGGCCTAGGGTGGAGGGGGTACTTGACAGCTGCCAGATGATTTTGACAAACGTTCCAAGGAAGAGAAAGCTAAAGCGAAGAATCACGCCTTTGTCATCGCGGTAGCCGGGCTGAATTTTCCCATTTGAAAAGAAAACAAAAGTCGTCTCACTAATTTCGCAAGCCTGGTCACTTGACTCATATAAAGTTGTGACATATTTGTCTTGCACTGAAATGAATTCAAATTAAGAAAGGGCAATAGCCACCCAAACGGCCCTTGCTTCGAACACCTGCTGTACCACCTGCAAGTTTTAAAACATGTTATTCAGGTTTCATTCTTTTCGGGCTCTTCTAGCTATTCTTATTCCGGTTTAGGGTTAACAGAATACACGGAATTTCAATTTCGAAAAGAACGTTCCTAAAATCTGGAAACGGAATACCCATGGCGTAGGTAACCTGAACGTACTATGTATGCGCGCGAGCGGCCGCTTAGGATTTCCCGCCAAAAATTTCCCAAAGGAACGAGTATTCTGTGTATTCCGAGTAAACCGTATTCCTTTCATTCTGTTCATTCTTCTATCGGGAGCAGAATGAACAGAATGATAGCTCCAAAAAGAACTCAAATACCGTCTATTCCGAGTATTCGTATTCCGGAATAGTCCCAAAAGAATGCGCCCTTAGGCTCACCAATGCTTGGTTTTGGGAACTGAGTTGATCAGTACGTTCATTTGGCCAACGTAAACAGATTCGTATGCCCGAAACGTCAGCATTCAAATCTGTTTACAGTGGTCAAATTACCTTTTCAACTCTGTTGGTATAATAAAGCCGTTCCTTTTTAACCTCCCAACATACACAACACCACAGCTTCTTTAAGGACTAACTTCTTGTCTATATTTATTGAGGCTATTTTTTAATATTAAAACAGAGCATCTGTGAGTCTGACAGCACGCCTTGTGGTGACAAAGGAATCTGCATCCCTAAATATAATGAAGACAGATTTCACTGCAAATGCGACGCCGGTTATACAGGGATACCATGCGGTGAGTCATGGAAGTGAAACTTAAAGTGTATACATTACACTTAAAAAGGTTTCCCCTGAGGTCCAAAATATCAGTCGATCCCATCAGATAGCGTGCGAATTGTGTCATGATTTCCAAACTTTGAGAATTCGTCATTAAATATGAGTAAATTTTAACAGATTCACAAAAACTACAAAAATTGACCGAGTAGAAAGATACTGAACTTATCTAAAACTCTTACCTCAATGGAATGAAAATTTTTCACTACGAAACAAAACTCCAAAAAGTCGACCTGTCAAAATATGTTTGCCATGACAACATCAATTTTTGTGATAAACTGATACAAAAATATACCCAGATACGTTTCAGACACAGGCACAAGTTTGGTGGACATCGACAATGCAAAAATCCTTAACTTCAATTTCATGTTCCAGAGCCAATTAAAAGCTGCTCCCAGCTTCTCCAAACTGGAATTAATTCCAGTGGCGTGTACACCATCATTCCAGATGGCGGCAAACCGATGCAAGTGCGGTGTGATATGACCACGGCCCGTGGCGGTTGGACCGTTTTTCAGAGGCGTTTGAATGGCTTGGTTGATTTTTTCCGCGGTTGGGCCTCCTACAAAAGTGGGTTTGGAAATCTGGGCGGCGAGTTCTGGCTTGGAAACGGCAAACTCCATCGTTTGACAGCCGCTAATAACATGACACTGAGAATTGATCTGGAAGACTTTGATGGGAACATCACTTACGCCGAATACACAACTTTCAAGGTGGCAGACGAGGATGATAAATACCAGCTTTTGATTGGAGGATACAGTGGCACGGCTGGTGATTCACTGCAAGGGCACAAGTAAGACAAACAATCCAGTCCAGTTGATATTGAATGTTAAATAATTGGAGAAGTCTAATTTGCCATCGTAAAATATCAAAGCATTTCAGAATAAACTTTACCTAAAGTATTTTATGGCAATGTGACTAATACTGGCCGAACACAGGAATTTTAAGGTGGGAGGACCGCCTTGTGTGAAATTGATTATGCGCATAATTTC